>NW_024063391.1:600000-907500 GCF_006381635.1 Hibiscus syriacus | reverse complement strand
TTCTTCTTCCTCTGTAGCAAATAACGCTTCAGCATCCCAACCATCTTCACTATTCTCCTTCGAACAAGAAGTAGCAGTATTACTTTCAACAGGCTTTTTCTTGGTCCAGCAGTCTTTTGCCATGTGACTCATCTTCTCGCAGTTATAACACTTGCCATCGAACTTTCTACTATTACCGCGATTCTTGGATGTTCCCCCTGAATGAGGGCCTCCTTTTCCTTGGTAATTTTTCACCTTGTCACCATCCTTTTTAGATCCACTGCCAGTATACCGCTGAAAAGTGCCTCTGCTTTTGCTGGTGTAGAGCGCTTCCTCTTCACCCTTCAACGAGACTCCTCTCATTTGCTTGGCCATGGCTTCTTGACCTGCAAGCAAATTTTCGAACTCAACAAGCGATGGCTGTGTCGGCCATCCCTGTACAGCGGTAACAAACCCTCGATATTCGGGTCTCAAACCATGGACAATTATTCTTTTTATCCTGGCTTCCCCAATAGCAGCTGTCGGATCTAATTCTAAAATTTCGCGACATATCGACTTCACCTTGTGAAAGTATTGGGCAACCGCCATGTCGCGTTGCGCCATTGATAGAAGTTCATTCTCGAGAAGTTGCAATTTTGTATCGTTCCTCTTCGAAAAGAGTGTAACAAAAGTGTCCTATGCTTCCTTTGGTGTTTTAGCATCCCGAATGTGCTCCAATATTTCTTTTTCAATTGTGGTCTTTAAAGCAAACATTGCTTTGCCTGCTTTAATTTTTCACTTTCGCAAGATTCCATTGGCATCTTCTGTCGCCGGTTGTGTAACTTCACCACCACCGACAACCTCCCAAAGGTCTTGACCTTGTAAGTATGACTCCATACATGTTTCCCACGTGTTGTAGTTTTTGTTGTTGAGCTTCTTGATCCCTCCAACTACTTGAAGATCACCCATCTTAACGGCAAGGCTTTGACTACACCGAACAAGCTTGAGTAACAAACGTGCAGAGTACTAAATTACTCTAAACACAAAGAAGCTCCACAAGGTTTGTAATAACCCTGACAATAACTCAAGAAATATTTTCTGATGTGGAAGATCAGTTAAAAACTGCAGCCACAGAGCATACTCAGAATTTCAAGAGACCTTAAAAACGTGGCTCTGATACCAATTGTTGAATCAAAATAGAGTAAAAACTCTAATTGATCGAGAAGAAGAAAAAAAAACTCTTTAGAATAATCTCACAAAATTGCAAAAGGGAAGAACTCTTAAGAAAGCTTTCAAATGCTTATAATTAAGCTTTGATTGTTGGATGATAAAACTCAAATACAAGTAGGGTATTTATAGGTTACAAGAAACAATCTAAACCACTCATTAAAATAAGCACTAAATAATCTAAACCATTGAAATTAAAACATGAGAAAAATACTTAATTTTCACCTAACTAAATTGATGTAAGCAATGACATCAAAACTAAATTGATGTAAGCAATGACATCAAATTTATTTAGGTGTGAACTTATTTAGGATAATATTGAATTTTCAACAAAAACTACTTCGAAAAAAAAATGTGTTTGATTCTACAAAGGTTTTAACTTGTTTGAAAAGAAGTTTCAATTTCCTTTGAATTTGATTAATTATCCACATATGATTATCATCTGAAAATAATAATATCAACAAATGGAGTGAGTTGCCCACAAATGCTATCTGTACTTAAAAATGGGTGAAATAGGTTACGGTGTATTTTTGGATACTCAAGTATCTAATTCGCAATATGATTCAATATTGATAGTTAAAGATTTTGAAATGAAAAGATGAGAGTCGTCGCCAATCATTTTTAAGGAGCAATTGGAATACATAAAATCAGATAATTTAATAAAGTATTTTATTTTATCAAAAATATCAAATTTTAGTCTGCGAAAACTAGAAATTGGGTTCGGAAGTCAGTTACGTATGGGGAAGGATTAGCATCCTTATAGCACCCAAAATTTAGGACATAGTCGATTACCATATATTTAAAATTAGAAATTTTGAGTTTAAAGTTTTATTTAATTTAAAAACTCACTATGCATGCATATTTTGAAAAATGATATTGATTTATTAAGACCAATAACAACCACCCTCAAGCATTTATGTGAAAGCTTCATTATCGATCCCAATAAATAAATAGTGGTTTGAAGATTAAGAAGTCATGATATGGGATTTTGAAAATGATGTTGATTTACTTCGGGAATTACTAGTAGTCACCCCGGGGCATTTATGCGGAGGATATACTATTAACTCCCTAATAAATGAATATTGCCTTATCTTTTAAAATCACAGTGCAATCAAACAACCATTTATGGACCTAATTATACTAGTGGATTAATTAGTGCTTCCTTGTAACTTAAAGTGTCAAATTATGTTCATTTAAAGAACCTAGAGGACTAAACCTAAACATGGAGGCCTTATTATTAACCCTAGTTAATCAATTATTGAATCGATTAATCGAAAATGACACTCGGGCATTAATGCGAGAGCCAAATCGAATATTCCTTAAATTAAATGACTAAAGTGAAATTGAGCCTAAAATAGAGGCTCTAATTAATGACCTTAATTAATTTTAACCAATTTTTGAATCGAATACTCAATATTGACCATCTGGCATTTAATGCGACAACTAAATCAAATATTCCCTAAGTTAAGAAATTTAGGAACTAAAGTGTGAGAAATCTAAATCTAAGAACTAAACATAAAAACTAATTATTATAGTAAGGATTAGATTAAAAGGAATTTAAACCTTAAAAAGTTCAATCTAAAATTAAGACTCTAAGACTAAATTAGAAATATACAAAATAAGGCAAAAATGCATACAATAAATTAAAGAGTTAAATGTAAATAACAAAATTAAAATATAGACTAAAATGCAATAAAGTAAAAATAAATCAAACAATTAGAATTAATTAACTAAAAAAAGTTAAAAGTGACTAAATTAAAAATAAATGACAAATAAAAACATATATAAGGATGAGTGATCGAATTGTGAAAACACGGGTAAGATAAGTGGGTATACTGTGATTAAACCCTTTTTCAACCTAACTTTTAACCTAAATGTTTTTCATTTTATTTGTAAAGTCCCTTTCACGCTTTGTTTTCTTTTAAGTCTTCTCCCTCACGACCGACGCCACTTTTCCACCCAAAATTCACAGCGTCGACCACTGTTCTTTGACTATTAAAACTCCAACCATCCCCAATCGTGACCGATGAAACTCAATCGAAAGCCTAGACAACCAAGGACCGCTATATTTTCTCATAAATCGAGTTTTCAAGACTACACATAGTCCCCTCAAACCTTAAAGTGAAATCCGAGTAGCGTTGCCGACTCCGACGAGGATCCCTGTTCCCGACAACGGACTCGATCCTACAAGGTAACGAAACCCTTTCTTTTTCTACTCTGAAAAGTGGCTGCTGAAAACTTTTTTTATGAAATAGAAACACATTTGTAAATAGTTTTATTTATTCTATTGGTTGATTTTTTTTTTGTTTCTATAATGAAAAAAATGAAAGAAGGGGTTCTTTTTACATTTCGTTTTTAGGGTTTTTATAAAATCTAGGAATGAATATGAGTTGAGATGGGTCGATTCTTTGATTTATTCGAATCGAGAAGAAGGGGTCTTCAATCCGTGACTCGAATTGACTCGACAAATTTAGAATTTCACCCGATCTAACCTCGGCTTGATAAACAATTTAAAAATCCGATCTGATTTAATTTTTTATTTATTAAAAACCGACTCGACTAACATAATCAATTTTTCTAGCTTAATTATAAATTTATAATTTTGTAAGAGATTATACCCTCAACTTTAGTCAATTGTATTTTATTGATTTATTTAAGTGTCGAGATCAATGTATTTGGTGTGGTTATCCTAACAGTTATTTGAGCTCTTCTTAAGTTCCAAGTCGTTTCAATTGCTCATAACAAGCAATTAAACAGTTTGTTAAAGAGAATTTGTTTAGCAAAACACGGTTTGGGTTACTTTGCAAGACTTGTTATAATGACAAAATGATGCTCTCTATCCTGATCAAATCTAATAAACTAACACCTAACAACTCAATATGGAAACAATTTTATAAATTCATAATTAGAATATATGTTCACAATTAAAATTTTTAATCCATACTATACTTAAATAAGTTCAAAGTTCAAACATAATTATAATAAAATAAGACATAAATACGGATGTTCAATAGAAAAAATGATCAATTATCATCGACTTGACAAATTCGCATTCTTTAATCTTAGTTAACTACTCAAATAGTCAAATCATATAAAATAAAATTATAAATTAATATTTAAAAAAAGATTATAATTGGAGTAAAGTAACAAATATGAAATTATTACTTACAATTATCTCATCTTTTTGGATTTCATCATCTTCATAAAAGTTGTCTTCATTTGAGTAAAACATCGTAAATGAAAATACAATCTAATAAAAAATAATGACAAAATGTATAAGTAAAATAATGCAAAAATTATACCATAAATATGTTTGTACATTCTTCGACCCATAACCAATTTTGATAACATGCCAAAGCTTCTACATTTGATGAATAAAGTCTATTACATTGTGCATTCATCAATCTCCCTCCAGTACTAAAAGTAGACTCCGAAGCAACAATAAAAACCATAATCACATAAATATCTCTTGCAATAACTTGCAATATAGGAAATTGTGGCTCAATTGTCTTCAACCAAGTCAATATTTAAAGTCTGACGTCTTAGAAATAACATTCACTTCTGAGTAGCAGTCTAACTCAGATCTTACTTTTGTTTTATTTTGTCTCTTCCTTGAAACATAACCATCAAAATCACTTGGGTTACTCAAATCAACTAGAACACTATCCAAAGATACACCTTTGAAAGACTAAGGTTCATTCTTTGAGGACATTATTCTTTCTTCATACTCTGTGACCAAGTCCCGACATAATTGTACAATTCTTTCAACTTCATGTTCAACAGTAACCCCATAAATATTTTCAAAGTAATACTCCAACAATGTTGTTTTGTACCTTGGGTCTAAAACTGTGGCCACACCCATGATATCATTCATATCGTTCCAATATTTTATAAATTTCTTCAACATGCACTTTGTCTTTCTCGAAATAATGATATCATTATGTGTAATCCACTCATTCAATGTCACCCTAATCCTATAAATACTCAGAAAATAAAGGTTTGTTGTCGTAAATTTTGTACCTGAAAAACCTTCGGTGATCTCGTAGAATAACTTCAGCTTATCACAAATCACCGATGCAAAAGCCCAATCATCATCTATTGGCAAGTACTTGTACAAAGGGTCACGATGTAACTGTACACAATGAGTAAAAACATCCTTATAAGATAAAGTTGTTTAGAGCATCAAGAATGTAGAATTTCATCATGTTCTAACATTATAACATAGCTTTTTTGTAGTTGAAATACGCAATTGTCGTGTTGCCTCTTCAAATCGTTCCCACCTTTTTGGAGTAGCACTCCAAAAAAGAACACTATGACGGATTCTTCCTATGCCATCTCCAATCACACTTAATCCATCTTTAACAATCAAATGCAATATATGTGCACAACAACGCATGTGAAAAAAAGTTCCGTTAAACAACATTGTATTACCTCTCATTTTATCAATCAACAACTTAATGACACCATCATGCACACTACAGTTATCAACTGTAATATATGTGAGTTTCCTATTAATATTCCAATCTAGGAAACATTTTATCAAACTAGAAGCAATGACATCAGTGGTATGTGAAGTTGGTACATATTCGAACCTAATTAAACAAAAAATAAAATGAATTAGTTTTAAACATAACTAAATATATAAATATATGTAAAAGAAATATCTTAAAACGCGTTTTTGTAATCTCCAAGAGTTATAAATGTAATGAGCAGTAACATTCATATATCCTTTATTTTGGTGTTCTCAAGTCCACATTTCAGTTGTTATAGCAATTATGCCTTCATTAGCCTCCAACTTTGGCAACATATTTTCCTTCTCATTTTCGTACAAATCTAAAATATCACGTTTTATAGTCTTGCGAGAAGACATTTCAAACATAGGTTGTAGAATTGAACAATGTTTTTTAAACTGTGAATGATCCACTATCGATAAAAGATATCCATGCATGATTATCATCTTCGAAAGTTCTTTCATTGTCACATCTTGATTAAAAGAGAGAGCCTCTATTGTCAATTTCACCCGACTTCTTTTGATTAATTACTAAGACTTATTGCCGAATTTCTACTTGAACTCGCTTCTTACACCTTTTCAAATGTTCACGCAAGTGATTTGTCCCGTTCTTAGATTCACCATTGAATTTGTTTTGGCAGTGGTTGCATATTGCCTTCCACTCATTGTTGATCTTCTCTATTTTAAAGTGATCACATACCATAAACTTTAGCTTTGATGAAGTGCATTTGCTTGAAATATTATTTTTAACCACAACATTAGGTTGACTTAATGTAGGAATTGAATTTCCTTCAGAACTTGGTGATGGACTTCCCTCGGTTGATAGTTGTGGAGAGTTAAAAGTAGGAGATATGGATGAAATGGAATTCTCTCTCAAGTTAGACATTTCCAGTACAAATAATGATAAAGGCATCAATTAATATCTCCTAAACTTAAATCAATTAATATATCAATAACTGCAAAAGTTAAGTTAATAAAGTAAAACTAGTTACATCAAATGAACATAACATTTAGAAAGAGCAAAAATACAAGTTTTTAGCATGTCAACTAGATTGTTAGCATGTGATTTGCTTTCATCATAAAATAAGTTGACGAATTAACCAAAAACATTGAATCTTTAATGTTATCCTCAAAGTCAAGGTTTTTTCCCGAAAGCAGTGTAGGGATGGGCATGGAATCATAATTCATAATCCTTTAATTGAAACTCCAACCTAGTCTAATGCCACCATTCAAGAATAATATACAATCAAACTATCACTAATAGTTAAACAAAGTATAAGCTCAAATAACAAATGATTAAAATCCATGGGGAGTATGGAAAGTGATCCAGATTGAATAAAACACCATTTATCCATGGCGCAATAGAGATATTTTCTCTTATGAAGTTTTGCAGTTAATGGGATTGTCAAGAGTTTTTATAAAAGAAGAGAAAAAATTAGAAAACTTCGAAGAATATTTGCCAGATTTGTTGTATTGAAGTTGAAAATTTTATTTTTATAAATGAAAAAAAACCTATTTTATTGCATATCTACATGCATGGGCAAATTGCGTGATTTTGATAACTATGAAGGGAGCCATTTGGATCATTTGAGAGTTGAAATCAATGATATACAAACCATGTATCAGATATAGATTATCTTTAGTTTATTTGATTTTTCATATATTTAGAAGATCATATCTTAGTATCAGTATTTGAATATAAAATCATGAAAAAATTGAGTAGGGAGTAACAAAGATTGAAACTAAAGAAATGGTAAATGAAGCAGTGGACATGTTAAAGAATTGTCAAAGTTGATGGCTTTATAAAAAACGATTCGAGTGAGAGAGAAATGTTATGTCTGCATATTTAGAGGGTAGCATTTGTAAGTGTCAACTGGTTTGGGTTCTCCCAACAAAAATCACAAATCATTAAATCTATCAAAATCTCTATCCCAAATACCAATAAAAAGAAAAAACATCAGCTTAAGGACTCTCACACAATTACCATTACCAGACTCACATAAACAATGAAATAAAAGAATTTGATTTGTTTCTTTTATTATTTTTAAAGTTTGGATTTTTAATTCAAATAAGGATACACTATTCATGACTTAAGTCCTAAGAATAAGGACTAAACATGAGAGTATTACTGTTCCAAATGGTATTCTTCCTTAGAGAACAATAAATGCTCCGGTAATGGCTAATGTATTGTATGGTAATAAAATTACATTAGACATTTTAACACTTTCAACCTAGCAATTAGATTAATCCAAAAATATATAATTTCTATGTCTTATTTAATATCTAAAATTTCAGTAATGGCTAATGTACTGAAACTGCCGAGTGTAGCTGCGAAGCTTCTTTGAACAACACTAAATTTTTAAGTTTGAGATCATTTTCGCCTCGTTTTGTTGATGTTGCAATTTTATCCTAAAATTGGTGAATAATCAAAGAACTATGTGTTCGAGGGGAAGTGGAGCAAGAAATATATGAATGATTATTTAAGTAAACAGTGTCAAGCTTACAGAATGTGTTACTATTTGGACTAAAATAAAGTACTTCAATTTTTCTTGGGATATTGAGTACTTATAGAGTTAGGAAAGATCACTAATTGATACAACGCTTGTAAAATAACAGTGGGTTTCATTCGACTACTATGTAGTATATGTTTTGTTGCTTAGAGAATTTAACAGAGAGATAGAGATACGAAGAAAACAGAGAAATCGGAAATCGAGTCGCTGCGTCGGTGGCTTAGTGGCTCGAACCCTCGGTGGAGAATTTACAAAGGGAATTAAGGCTCTGACCTCTGTGTTTAAGTGTTTGAAGTTCAAATGCTCGAGTATGATTAAGGAAAATAAAAAAACAAACATTAACTATTTGGGTTGGGTCGGGTAGGATAGGATTATTTTAGCCATAAATCCGACTTCGACCCAACTCTGAATATTTTAATATAAAACCCGACTTGACCCGATCCAAACCAGATTTTTTTTTAAAAAAATCCGACGTCGGGATAAAACCCGTCGAGTTCGGATTCTATGCTCATCCATAAAAGAACTCGATTTGCAAAAATTCCAAAAATGAAGTGTCACACGTGAAGTCACCTTCATTCGAAAGGTTCTGAAGCTGGCTAAGTACATTGTAACAAACCTTATTTCGGATCATCACATGGAGCCTTTGTTTTGGGCTTGCTAGTTGTTTTATAATGTTGGGTTGATGGATTCTGGAAATATGTATATGGGTCTAATTTAAGAATGTTTAGAGATCAAATATGTCGTTTTAGGAAATTGAGGTCCTAGTTAATTTTAACAAACCTTCTTAAACGAAATAGTTTTCCTCGAACTCATCAAGTCTCCGAATTATTTCTCATCCATGCAATAAAGCCACTTGAACTAATTTGATGTCGATACACAAACAAACTTTAAACTGTCCCCTGAATATTTTCAGTATGGTTTGGTTGGTCGGACAAAATTAAAGTACGACAAATATATATAATATAAGTATTTTTATATATCTATATATACTTATGCATGTTTGTAATTTGGAGTATATATATTAGGGATGGGCATCGAACTTGAACCCGACAAGTTTCGACTTGACTTGACCCGATCGAGTCAGATTTTTTTTTAAAAGTTTGGGGTCGGGTCGGGTTTTATATTAAAATATTCGATGTCAGACCGAAGTCGGGTTTAGGGCTAAAATAATCATACCCGACCCGACTCGACCTAAATAGTTAATGTATAATTATTAAATTTTTTTACATTCCCTAATCCTACCCGAGCATCTCCTTCAAGGCTTTGAACTTCAAACACTTAAACACAGAGGTCGGAGCCCTAATTCCCTTTGTAAATTCTCCACCGAAGGTTCGAGCCACTGAGCCACCGACGCAGTGACTCACTTTCTGATTTATCTACTTCAGCCTTCATGTATCTGATATCTCTGTATCTCTCTCTCTGTTAAATTCTCTAAGAAACAAAACAGATACTACATACTAGTCGAATGAAACCCACTGTTATTTTACAAGTGTTGTATCAATTAGTGATCTTTCCTAAATCTCTAAGTACTTATTACCCCAAGAAAAATTAAAGTACTTGATTTTAGTCCAAATACTAACAGTCTATAAGCTTAGCACTGTTTACTTAAATAACCATTTATGTATTTCTTGCTACACTTCCCCTCGAACACATGGTTCTTTAGCTATTCACCAATTTTAGGATAAAATTGCAACATCGACAAAACGAGGTGAAGATGATCTCAAACTTGAAAATTTAGTGTTGTTCAAAGAAGTTGCGCAGCTACACTTGGCAGTTTCAGTACATTAGCCATTACTGAAATTTTAGATATTAAATAAGACATTGAAATAATATATTTTTGGATTAATCTAATTGCTAGGTTGAAAGTGTTAAAATGTCTAGTATAATTTTATTACCATACAATACATTAGTCATTATTGGAGCATTCATTGTTCTCTAAGGAAGAATACCATTTGGAACAGTAATACTCTATGTTTAGTCCTTGTTCTTAGGACTTAAGTCATGAGTAGTGTACCCTTATTTGAATTGAAAATCCAAACTTTAAAAATAGTAAAAGAAACGAATCAAATTCCTTTATTTCATTGTCTATATAAGTTTGGTAATTGTGTGAGAGTCCTTAATCTGATTTTTTTTCTTTTTGTTGGTGTTTGGTATGGGGGATTTTGATTGATTTAATGATTTGTGATTTTTGTAGGGAGAACCAAACCAGTTGAGACACTTACAAATGCTACCCTTTAAATATGTAGACAAAATCTTTCTCTCTCACTCGAATCGTTTTTTTATAAAGCCATCAACTTTGACAATTCTTTAACGTGACTACTTTCTTTAGCTTCAATCTTTGTTACTCCCTACTCATTTTTTCATGATATTATATTCAAATATTGATACTAAGATATGATCTTCTAAATATATGAAAAATCAAATAAACTAAAGATAATATATATCTGGTTTAAATATTATTGATTTCAACTCTCAAATGATTCAAATAGTGTCCTTCATAGTTACCAAAATCACGCAATTTGACATGCATGTAGTTATGTAATAAAATAGTTTTTTTCATTTACAAAAAAATTCAACTTCTATACAACAAATCTGGGAGAGATTCTTCTAAGTTTTTTACATTGTTCACTTTTTTTTTACAAAAACTCTTGACAATCTCATTAACTGCAAAACTTCATAAGAGGAAATACCTTTATTGTGCCATGGATAAATAATGCTTCATTCAATCCAAATCACTTTCCATACTCCCCATGGCTTTTAATCATTTGTTATTTGAACTTATACTTTGTTTAACTATTAGTGATAGTTTGATTGTATATTATTCTTGAATAGTGGTAGTAGACTAGGTTGGGGTTTCAATTAAAGGGTTATAAATTATGATTTCATGCACATCCCTACCTCAAATGCTTTTAAAAAAAACCTTAACTTTGAGGATAACATTAAAGATTTAATGTTTTTGGTTAATCTGTCAACTTATTTTATGATGAAAGCAAATCATATGCTAACAATCTAGTTGACTTGCTAAAAACTTGTAATTTTGCTCTTTCTTAATGTCGTGTTCATTTGATGTAGCTAGTTTTACTTTATTAATTTAACTTTTTCAGATATGGATATATTAATTGATTTAAGTTTAAGAGATATTAATTGATGTCTTTATCATTATTTGTATAGGAAATGTCTAACTTGGGAAAGAATTCCATTTCATCTACATCTCCTACTTTTAACTCTCCACAAATATCAACCGAGGGAAGTCCATCACCAAGTTCTGAAGAATATTCAGTTCATACATTAAGTCAACCTAATATTGTGGTTGAAAATAATGTGTCAAGTGAATGCACTTCATCAAAGCTAAAGTCTATGGTATGAGAACACTTAAAAAAAATATCAACGAGTGAAAGGCAATATGCATCCACTTTCAAAACAAATTCAATGGTGAATCTAAGAATGGGACAAGTCACTTGCGTGATCATTTGAAAAGGTGCAAGAAGCGAGTTCAAGTAGATATTCGACAAAAAGTCTTAGTAGTTAATAAAAGAAGTCAAATGAAAAATTAAACATATGGGCTTTCTCATTTAATCAAGATGTGGCAAGGAAAGAGCTTTCGAAGCTGATAATCATGCATGGATATCATTTATCGATAGTAGATCATTCACAGTTTAAAAAGTATTGTTCTAGTCTACAACCTATGATTGAAATGCCTTCTCACAAGACTATAAAACGTGATATTTTTGGATTTGTACGAAAATGAGAAGGGAAATATGTTGTCAAAGTTGGAGGCTAATGAAGGCAAAATTTCTATAACAACTGACATGTGGACTTTAGATCACCAAAATAAATTATATATGGTTGTTACTACTCATTACATTGATAACTCTTGGAGTTTTCAAAAACATGTTTTAAGGTATTTGTTTACATATATTTAGTTATGTTTCGATATGGTTAAAACTAATTCATTTTATTTGTTGTTTAATTAGGTTCGAATATGTACCAGCTCCACATACCATTGATGTCATTGCTTCTAGTTTGATAAAATGTTTCCTAGATTGGAATATTGATAGGAAACTCACATCTATTACAGTTGATAACTGTAGTGTGAATGATGGTGTCATTAAGTTGTTGGTTGATAGAATGAGAAGTAATATGTTGTTGCTTAACGTAACTTTTTTCCACATGCGTTGTGCACATATATTGCATTTGATTGTTAAAGATGGATTAAATGTGATTGGAGATGGTATAGGAAGAATCCGTCATAGTGTTCTTTTTTGGAGTGCTACTCCAAAAAGGTCGGAACGATTTGATGAGGCGGTTGCTTATTTCAACTACAAAAAAGCTATGTTCTGATGTTAGAACACGATGGAATTCTACATTCTTGATGCTCCAAACTACTCATTACATTGATAACTCTTGGAGTTTTCAAAAACACGTTTTAAGGTATTTGTTTACATATATTTAGTTATGTTTCGATATGTTTAAAACTAATTCATTTTATTTGTTGTTTAATTAGGTTCGAATATATACCAGCTCCACATACCACTGATGCCATTGCTTCTAGTTTGATAAAATGTTTCCTAGATTGTAATATTGATAGGAAACTCACATCTATTACAGTTGATAACTGTAGTGTGAATGATGATGTCATTAAGTTGTTGGTTGATAGAATGAGAAGTAATATGTTGTTGCTTAACGTAACTTTTTTCCACATGCGTTGTGCACATATATTGCATTTGATTGTTAAAGATGGATTAAATGTGATTGGAAGAATCCGTCATAGTGTTCTTTTTTGGAGTGCTACTCCAAAAAGGTCGGAACGATTTGATGAGGTGGTTGCTTATTTCAACTACAAAAAAGCTATGTTCTGATGTTAGAACACGATGGAATTCTACATTCTTGATGCTCCAAACAACTTTATCTTATAAAGATGTTTTTACTCATTGTGTGCAGTTACATCGTGACCCTTTGTACAAGTACTTGCCAACAGATGATGATTGGGTTTTTGCATCGGTGATTTATGATAAGCTGAAGTTATTCTACGAGATCACCAAAGGTTTTTCAAGTACAAAATTTACGACAACAAACTTTTATTTTCCGAGTATTTGTAGATTATGGTGGCATTGAATGAGTGGATTACACATAGTGATATCATTATTTCTAGAATGGCAAAGTGCATGTTGGAGAAATTTGAGAAATATTGAAACGATATTAATGGTATCATGGGTCTTTCCACTGTTTTAGACCCAATGTACAAAAAACATTGTTGGAGTATTACTTTGAAAATATTTATGGGGTTACTGCTGAATATGAAGTTGAAAGAATTGTACAATTATGTCGGGATTTAGTCACAGAGTATGAAGAAAGAATAATGTCCTCAAAGAATGAACTTCAACCCTTCAATGGTGCATCTTTGGACAGTGTTCCAGTTGATTTGGGTAACCCATGTGATTTTGATATTTATATTTCAAGGAAGAGACAAAAGTCAGATTTGAGTTATACCGTTACTTAGAAGTGGATGTTATTTCTAGGACGTCGGACTTTGATATATTGACTTGGTGGAAGACAATTGAGCCACAATTTCCTATATTGCAAGAGATATTTATGCCATTCCGGTTTATATTGTTGCTTCATAGTCTATTTTTAGTATTGGAGGGAGATTGGAGAATGCACAACGTAATAGACTTCATCCATCAACTGTAGAAACTTTGACATGTTGTCAAAATTGGTTATGGGCCGAAGAAGGTACAAACATATTTATCGTGTAATTTTTGCATTATTTTACTTATATGTTTTGTCATTATTTCTTATTAGATTTTATTTTCATTTACAATGTTTTAGAATCAAACTCAAATGAAGGTAATTTTTATAAAGATGATGAAATCGAAAAAGATGAGATAACTATAAGTAATAATTTCATATTTGTTACTTTACTCCTATTATAATCTTTTTTTAAATATTAATTTATAATTTTATTTTATAGGATTTGATTATTTGAGTGGTTAGTTAAGATTTGAGAATGTGAATTTATCAAGTTGATGATAATGTATCATTTTTCCATCAGGCATCCGTATTTATGTCTCATTTTATTATAATTATGTTTGAACTTATTTAAGAATAGTATGGATTTATAATTTTAATTGTGAACATGTATTTTAATTATGGATTTATAAAATTGTTTCCATATTGAGTTGTTAGGTGTTAGTCTGTTAGATTTGATCGGGATAGAGAGCATCATTCCGTCATTGTAACAAGCCTTGAAAACTAACTCAAACCGTGTTCTGCTAAGCACATTCTCTTTAGCATACTGTTTAGTTGTTTGTTATGAGCAAGTGAAACGACTTGGAGCTTAGGAAGAGCTCCAATGGCTGTTGGGATAACCCCACCAAGTGCATTGGCCTCGGCACTGAAATGAATAAGTGAAGTGCAGTTGGCTAAAGCTGAATGTAAAGTCCCTTTCAAAAGATTATAAATTTATAATCAAGCCAAAGATACTAAAGGTAAACTGATTATGCTAGTCGGGTTAGTTTTTTATCAAATAAAAAATTAAATCGGATCGGGTCGATTTTTAATAAATAAAAAATTAAATCGGGTAGGGTCGGATCGGTTTTTTAAATTGTCTATCGGGTTGGGTCGGGTGAAATTATAATTTCGTCGGGTCACGGGTAAAGGACCCATTCTTCTCGGGTCGGGTCAGGTGGACCAAAAACTCGACTCATGCCCATCCCTAATATATATATATACATACTCCGAAACACAAATATACTTATGCATACATTATATTTATACATAAATATTTATATTTGTGTGCGTGCGCATGTGCATTTTTGTGATTTTTCGGTAACATGCACGGAAACGATGGTGTTCCAGTGATAACGATGGCCGGAGAAGATGAAGGGACCGTTGTGAGCCACACGCGCCGACGAGAGAGGAACGGTCAGAATGAAGAGAAGGCTTCTCGGTCATTAGGTTCAATCTTGATCTAACGGCCACGATTTTATTCATGCTTCTTTGCCACAGATTGTTAAGGTAGCAGAATAAATGTTCTCCTTAAAAAAACACTCCTCATTAATTGTTGATCTCCTTTTCTAAAATGCAGCTAAGAAGTCAAAATTTTCCTCTTCACTTCATACGTAAGCGGCGACAACAATCATTTTAGAGATTAGGGTTTTCTTTTAAGTTTCAAAATAAGACGGGCCTGCAAAAACAAAACGGGTCTGGTTTTAATTTTTTAAGTTTTAATGTAATATTTTGTTTTTTATCACCTAATTATTAACAAAAAATATTTTTTTCAATATATATATATATATATATATATATATCTTTTGAAATTTTAAGTAAAATTATATTTAAATTATTAATAAATTATTACATAAAAATAAAATAAACATATAAATATTTATATTAATTTTATATAATCTAATAAAATCATGTTTAATAAATAAATTATTTAATAAAATTAATTTAATGGTTATAATTAAGATTTATAAAACATGGATTATAATTAATATAGAAAGTAAATTTATTAATTTAATTATCATATTTTATCATAAATTCAAAATCTCACAACTTCATCAATTGTAACTTATAATAAGTAAGGTAAATATCAAGTCAGTTCAATAACAAGTTAGATTATTTACAAGTTAAGTTCGTAATAGGTCAAGTTGAATAACAGGTTAGATAATACCAGTTATTTACCAAGTTAATCTTAAGTTCGGTTTAAATCAGTCAGATGCAAATTGGGTTCAGATTCGGTTCAAGTTGTTCTCAGATCGGATGCATGTTGGATTTAGATCAACAATTTACAGGTCCAACTTGAGTTCAAGTTAACATCGCTTCAGACTTAAATCGATTTTAAATCATCACCACCTCAAATCATAATTGTATAGACTCAAATCGGTTTTAGTAAATTTTGCAAGTCATGTCAACTTTTTTTACATCCCTAAAAAGAATATATCATTTCCATGTCCAATTTTAAATTTAACTCCACCTATCCCAATTAGGGATGGGCATGGGTCGGGTTTCGACCAACCCGACTCGAAAAATATATACCCTTCACCAAACCCGACCTGAAAAATATATACCCTCCACCTAACCCGACTTGACCCGAAATAATAATAAAATATTATTTTTATTCAATAAAAACAGTGATTTAATTGAAAAAAATAATATATATAGGGGTATTATTGTAATTATTCCTAAATATATAAGGTAAAATTATATTTTTGGTTCAGGTCAGATCAGGTATTTTCACCCTAAACTCAAATCCGACTCGACCCAAACATCACCTTTAAAATTCCGACCCAAACCGAATTCGATTTTTTTAAAAAACTCCAATCCAATCGGATCGGGTCGGGTCGAAACCCGTCGTGTTCGAGTCTCATGCCCATTTCTAATCCCAATAGCTCATTTTATTGTCTGTATACTTGCAAAATATATTTTATTTAAGAGAAAATAACCTCAGTGACCAAAAATCCCATATAATATACGATTTTAACCAACTTTTTTCGGATTTGCCAATATGACCAACAAAATCGCAATGCGATCGCTAATTCGCAACGCGATCTCCATTATCGCAAATTCGCGTTGCATTTCGCGTTGCGATAGTTGGAAATCGCGTTGCGATGGTATACAGTGTCGTTGCGATTTTCCCAATTCGCAATGCGAATAAGTAAATCGCAACGCGAATTGGGAAAATCGCAATGTGATACTGACTATCGCAATGCGATACTTACTATCGCAATGCGATAATACAAAATCGCAACGAGATACTGACTTTCTCAACGTGATTTACATAGCGCCATTCGTATTAACGCGTATTTTTTTTTAAAATTCCAAACATGAATTTTTTCTTAATAAATCGGAAACTGAACCGTCCACAGTAATCGCAACTCATAACCTCAAACCCAAAATCACAACACTCAGTCCCATCTCCATCTCTCACTCTCTACGACGAAATCCGTCCCCATCTCCGAAGATTTCCGTCCCCATCGCCGGCGAAATCCCTCACAACCATTCACAGTCAAAAATCCCTCACAATCATTCAGAAATGGAAAATCAACCTCCGAGGGTTAGTTTTTTTTATTTTTATTTTGAAATTTTTGCATTATTTTAGGTTTTTCATATTGAGATTGATGATAAGTTTACTGGTAATTTCAATAATAGATTAACCATTTCACTTAGATTTCTTATTAAATTCATTCGATTGCTGCCAATACTGCTAAACTGTTTAGCCTGTGAAGTTAGTATTTGTCTTTGTTTTGTCTTTTGGTTGAAGTAATGCAGAAGAAGAATAGTTTCGAGAATGAAAATCGCAACGCGGAAATAACTATCGCAACGAGAGAATCGCAACGCGAAATAAAAAACGCAACGCGAAACAAAAATCGCATTGCGATTTTCATTTCGCGTTGCGATTTTTATTTCGCGGTTGCGATTTTCATTTCGCGTTGCGATTGTCTGGTCGCGATAGTCATTTCGCGTTGCGATTCTCTCATTGCGATTCTATCGTTGCGATAGTCATTTCCGCGTTGCGATTCTCATTATCTCGTTGCGATTTTCATTTCAACCAAAAGACAAAAACAGTGTTGCAAATTTTAGTTTCAAGAATAAACTACTATTTATGTTTATTGTTTTGTTTTTGGTATATCTTGACAGTGTAGTTTTTGGTATATCTAACTTGGTATGTTTATTGTTTTTTTGTAGAAATTTTTTTCGTCTTCATTGACATTAAGGAATAAAGTTAGCCTAGCCACTACAATTGCTTCGAAGCTTTCACCTGCACAAAGAAAATTGTTTGAAGAAACCTGCTTCGGGCCATGGCTGAGTGTACAGCATCCGGGTGGAGATGCTAGTTTGACCCATTTGTGGCTTCAGACCATGACTAGCGATCTACCCGACAGTATACAACGTGGTGAGGAAGAGATATGGTTTCATTTTCCACCGGCGTATACTTGTTTTGGGCGGAAGGAGTTCTGCTTAATCACTGGTCTACGATTCGGACACGATGATGTAGTCCGGTACACTCGTCATATCACCCGCCCAGCATGGTTATCCAGGGTTTTTCCTGATGATTCAATAGAGAAGCCGAACTTACACGTCGACGACATGAAGAAATTGTTTAATAAGAAAGATGGTTTTACTCGGATGAATGACGTCGATGTTGTCCGAGTATGCCTTCTACTACTTTTGTATGCCGGCTTTTTAGGCAGAGAGGTCAGACAACCTATTCCTCAGGAGCTAATATTATTGGTAGAGGACCTAAATGCATGGAATCTGTTTCCGTGGGGTTCGTATATATGGAAAGCTACCTGGACTAAGTTGTCGTCTGCCTTTGATGACCGCAAAAGTTTGCGGGGCGATGGGTCGAAATACACTTTGTCAGGCTTTGTTTGGGCCTTTAAGGTAAGAATTTCTATATAATGTTTTCAAAATTATAATTAATTATTTAACAATTACTAATGTTTGTTATTATATTGTTTGTAGATTTGGATATTTGAGGCCTTTCCCGCCATGAAGACATATGCAATAAAAACTTCAAATGATATTCCCAGGGCTATTTCCTGGAAGAGGAAACGTCTGTTGGATTGGGAAGACTTAATACCATATGCGACAATAAATAATGTAAGTTAACACAAATATTATCATATATAAACAAGTTATTAATAGTAGACGTTTAACTTTGTTTGAGTTTTTATATTTTTAGGAGGCCAACATTCCATTAATGAGACTGACACCCACGGAGGCTGAGCTTGCCACTGATTGGTGGCAAGCTAGTCAGCGTTTTCTTGATGGCACGAATGATGAGCAGCTTTCACTTCCTCCACTTCGAGAGCCATCACCTCACCTAGAGCCATCACCTGATCGACCCGACTATACACCTCTACAACGAGAGCCATCACCTATCCCGTCACATCATCGAGCCTCTTCTCCACCATCACCTCATGATAGGCGACCGGCAAAGATGCCACGACTTCTATCTCCCTATTCTCCACCTCCACGGGATGAGTCAAGGGAGTTACGTGATGAGGTCAATGCCTTGTGTGAGGAGATCGGTACTCTACTTGATAACGATGGTGCATGGCGTGTGGAGGTGTCTACTTTACGTGGTGAGGTTGCCGCTCTACGTGAGATGGTAGTATCGTTGTAGAATGAGGTTCATACTCTACGCAACGAGGTAAGTTTAAGATTTTCCATATTTAACTTGATGATAAATTTACTCGGAATTTCACTTAAATTAACCATTTCACTTAGATTGCTTAGTAAATTTATTCGGTTGCTGCCAAAACTGCTAAACTTTTTACTTTAACACTGTGAAGTTAGTATTTGTCTTTGTTTTGTCTTTTGGTTGAAAGTTTGAAATATATTTATCTTTGTTTTCACTGTTTAAATATCATGTCTGTTTATTTATTGATATTTGTATTTAATTATTTAGCGGACCGATAAGGTGGATGCTTTACGTCGGGTTTTTCTTGCACGACAGAGTTCACGCATCAGACGGCGTGCACGTGCTATTAAGTCTCCGTATACCCCAATAGTGCGAAGACACCGCAAGAAGAAGCCCGACTCGCCCGTCATCCCTCAAGAGTCCACTCCTATCGTTGAAGAGGCCCCTATCATTCCTCGAGAGTCCCCTCCCACTATTCAAGAGGCCACTGTCATCGTTGAAGAGGTCCCTCCCACCATTCAAGAGACCGATTCACATGGCGTCATATGTAGGATTCTTGAGAAACCCTCTTACGTGCCGGACATGATGGATTCAAGTTGGCTCTCGTATGAGTTACCGGCCAGTACCATACCGGTATCTGAAGAGGAGAGGAAACAACTACCGGACACAATTCTGGATAACACCCTTTGGGCTAAGACCGCAGTTGATTTTTTTCTACATGAGCGAAGCCAGGGGTGTTTCACTGACATATGCAAGCTCAATGATGATATCTATTTGTTGCTTGATCGGTCTTGGTGGGGCGTATTATTAGGGGTCGAAGACAATGGCTATTTCGATGGAGGGGTAAGTCTTATATTTTTCTTATATTTTCATTTGATTTGTAAATTTATGTAAGTTACTAATATATGTCTTTTTTTGTAAAACAACATATCGATGCGTGGGTGTCACGTCTTCTAATAATTAGGAAACTTAAGGAAAATAAAAGAAATACACGATATACAATTATACCGACGTCTTTTAACGCCGTTCACTTGAAGAATCAACGAGATGAATCATTTGCGTTGGGCAATGGACAAGCTAAACTTTATCCTGCATGGTGGGAGGTCGATAAGGTTAGTGTTTATTTTAGATTGAGTTTAAAGGTATTCATAAATAAGTGCGCAAATGAATGAATTATTACTTATGATTGCAGGTGTTTATCCCTGTTTTGGAACGTAACCATTGGCTTCTCGTCGAGCTTCAGATCCCATCCCTTAAGGCAATAGTATATGACAGCATGATAAATTACATATCATTGGCTGATTTAAGAGATATTATTAAGGGATGGAGCTCTTATTTGGCTAAATTCTTGGATGCAATAAATTATTGGACTCGTTCTGGAAACAAGAAGCCAGAGAAGCTCAATATTACAGTTAGCAGAGACGAGACCGCACCACAACAAACGAAAGGACCCAGAGGGGATTGTGGTCCTCTCGTATGCTTGGCGTTGGACCGTTTGATCACAGGAAGTATAAAGTATCTACCTCCCACCGATATAGATAGAGCTGCAGTAGGCTTGTGGTTTCGACATTATATGGCTAGATCGATATATACGAGACGCTGCCTACCTGCATCCGCGTTATAAAAATGTCCATAAACAATTGGTATGTTTATAGGCTTGTGGTTTGAAAATGTTTGGTTAAGTACCTAGAATTCAATAATTTGCTGTTTGTAGGTTTTAGATGTGTAGAAAGTGTTGTTTGAGCAAATGTTTGGTTTATGCAGGTTAATCTCAGAAGTGAGCTGCGTGAAAATGATGTATGGCTGCAAAAGTTGATTCAATAGTAGAAGTGTTATTTTCTCTAATAATTATTGCTTATTTTTTGATTGTTTAATTGATTTGTAAAAGGTGATTTGTAAAAGTTGATTTGTTTAATTGATGTTAACATAATTCTTATTTGTGCTTGTTTAATTGATTAAAATGTAATGGTTGATTTTGTTGATTTCAATCTGCATTATGTTGAAGGCAAAAAGTACTATCGCAATGCGAAATGAAAATCGCAACGAGATAATCGCAATGCGAAAATGAAAATCGCAACGCGAAATTAAATTCGCGTTGCGATTTTCATTTCGCGTTGCGATTCCCTCGTTGCGATTTTCATTTCGTATTGCGAAATTAGCGTTGCGATTTTCATTTCGCAATGCGATTCTCTCGTTGCGATTTTCATTTCGCATTGCGATAGTAATTTCCGCGTTGCGATAGACATTAAGATGATTGCCTATTAAGTGATAACAACTGAACAGATCATAGCAATTTTCAAACTCAAGTTACTAATACATGCCTAACTGAAAATGTTAAAAGTTCACACATAAAATCTACATAATACAACGTTTGCATTTAAAAATCACCTAAGTTAACAGTCCCAAAAGGTGAAGCCAGTTGTGATTGGGATTTTAAAGATGATTGCGATTTTGATTGCCTTTTTCTTGACACCATATGAGCTTTGGATTTTGATGATGATCCATATTTTGGTAGAGGAAAAGATGATTGTGATGGCACTGGTGATCCACATGTCAACCTTGTATGACCACTTTCCTTGCACCGACTACATGTCGATCTCTTCTTCTCTTCACCCTTAGACGGTATACGATCGTGACTTTTTGGTCGGCCAGGTAGCCTTTCGCGTTGCGATTATCTCGTTGCGATTTTCATTTCGCATTGCGAAATTAGCGTTGCGATTTTCATTTCGCATTGCGATTCTCTCGTTGCGATTTTCATTTCGCATTGCGATAGTAATTTCCGTGTTGCGATAGACATTAAGATGATTGCCTATTAAGTGATAACAACTGAACAGATCATAGCAATTTTCAAACTCAAGTTACTAATACATGCCTAACTGAAAATGTTAAAAGTTCACACATAAAATCTACATAATACAACGTTTGCATTTAAAAATCACCTAAGTTAACAGTCCCAAAAGGTGAAGCCAATTGTGATTGGGATTTTAAAGATGATTGCGATTTTGATTGCCTTTTTCTTGACACCATATGAGCTTTGGATTTTGATGATGATCCATATTTTGGTAGAGGAAAAGATGATTGTGATGGCACTGGTGATCCACATGTCAACCTTGTATGACCACTTTCCTTGCACCGACTACATGTCGATCTCTTCTTCTCTTCACCCTTAGACGGTATACGATCGTGACTTTTTGGTCGGCCAGGTAGCCTTCTATCAATGGCTGGTGGCAAAACTGTTTGTAAGTCATCTGGTATGTCCCACTCAGAAGGATGTGAAATAGGGTAGACAATCTCGGCATAAGTCTGTCGATATACTTCTGTAGTGTAGCAATCCATAGCGTATGTGCTTGAATCATCTTGGTTTAGATGAAGAGCAACTTTTATAACATGGCCACACGGATAACCAGATGTTTGCCATTTCATACAACTACACGTCCTTGCATTTAGATCGACAAGCCCATTTAAGTTATTATTCAGTACTTCAAACAAAGTGTTTGAACATGGTTCAAATCTCCATGACGTTGACTTCACAACACGTTTCGTTATCTTTTTTTCAGTCCATGGTGTAACACGATGTTCCAATGTTCCTGTAAATTTAAATAAATAATACTTAGTAAAATATATGATAAGTTACGAATTCAAAGAAATAATACCTGCATGGTTTCTTTTCTTGTAGTACCACTGTTGAATAGAGGCTCGAAAAAACTCCATTAACATAGTAATGGGTAATTTCCGGGAATGACGACTTAGAGCGTTAATTGATTCTGCACTATTAGACGTCATGAAACCATATCTTGCTCCAAGTTGATGTACTCTTGACCATCTTTCAAACCCGACATCTTCTAGTGTTTGAGCACACTGAGGTAAAACACGTCTTAAACAGTTTATATGCTTATTGAAATCCACTTCCCGATAAGCCTTTACAGCCTTCCAGTATGTCCATTTGTGCTTTTTTATACCAGCAGACCTTGATTTTAGATTTCTATACAAATGAACACCACAAAGTCCATGAAAAGCATCTGGGAAACACCTTCTAACAGCGTTGTCAATTTAGTTTGCCCTATCGGATATGATTGTCATATTGCTAATAGGACCTATACAATCCCTAAGATGCCCCATAAACCATGTCCATGAATCAGAGGTTTCAGATTTGCCAACCCCGTAAGCTATTGGCAATATCCCATTATTAGCATCCATGGCTACTGCTAATAAGTTTACTCCAAGGTATCGACCTTTCAAATGTGCTCCATCAACTATAATAACTGGGCGCATGCAAGTAATAAACGAACGAATCTACAAAATAATATACACAAGAAATATAATCATTTAAATGTGAAATGCATGTAACTAACAGAAATGAGTCAACAGAATTATATTGATTTACTAACCGCAGTACCAATGGCGATAAACAGCAACTCAAAGCGTCCATCTCTATCTGTTTTGATATGAGTTACTGACCTAGGATTTTTCAGCTTTAAATTGTGACAATAAGCCGGCAGTTGGGCAAACGATGCTTCTGGCGACCCCCTCAACAATTCCAAGGCATAACATTTGGCTCTCCAAGCTTGAGAATATGATATACTAATCTTGAACCGAGCATTCATGTCAGTCATAATTTCATGTCCCCGATATACCATGCCATTCAAAAACATTAACTCAGCCAGAAAACCACCCAACACCTTTTTGTTTGCCTGTCTATGGTGAGGAAAAACTTGGGTTCTTGAACATGTATGTTTATCAATAAAAGTCCTAACTTGAAACATTGCGCAATCTTTTATCCTCTTTGCAATCATACGCCACGTACAGTTTTTGTCAATCGTACACCTTGTTTCGAAACGATCTTTGCTTGATTTGTTAACTTTTAGTTGATAGCCATCTTCCACACATTTCGTATACAAAGCTATCTTCAAGTCTTCCTTTGTATCAAAACAATCATCTTTCTTGATACGAATAACTTTTGTGTAACAATCAACTGCTTTCTTTGCCAACTCTTCTTCCGGTAGCTGAAGTAATTCTGGCATATTCCAGTTATACTCCCGTGGCATTTTCTTTTCTTCTTCTTTTTCTTCTTCAGGATTATATGAATTACAGAATGGATGTTCAACATGTTCATTCAGAGTCGTAACTTCCTCCTCATTATCATTAACAACATCTTCCTCGGCAACGGGTGTTTCATCACCAAAATTCGGGTATTGACCAATATCAAAATCATTACACGCAGGGTCTGTTTCTTCTTCTGAAACATCATCAAAATCCGTGTATTGACTAATATCAAAGTCCAGGTATTGACCAAGATCAAATTTCGAATACTGACTAGTACTCACAATTTTTTCTCTTGGCTCATCATCGTCTAATTGGTCAATACGAAAACCGAAATTTGGTGCTGAAAGTTGATTTGGATTTGGATTAGAGAAAGGTTGTGGGTTTTGAGACCCACTTAGTTGATTACTACCCGCTACTGACCCAACAATACTACTTCTAGGTTCAACAACATACAATGTAACATCATCACTTGAAACATTAATGTAAGCAATGAATCGTTCAACATCTTCATTGTCGGTTAACAAATAAACTTTACCATTTCTCTGATAAGATAGCCTAAATCCACTTAGGGGCTCTAAATTCAATTTTTTTGAAACACGTAACATTAGGGTTTCATAAGTTAACTTCTTTAATGACAGTTTTAGTTGAAGATTCATGGGTAAAGGCATATATTGTAAAACACCATGAACATTCTCCCATGACCCTCCAAAACACAAATCTATCCAAACATGATCAACATTAGTTGATTTCATGGTTGTAACTAAACAAACGAGATGCGAAACTAAGACATGTTGCCGGATGGGGAAGGATGTCGTTGGATATAGGAACGGATGTCGCCGGAGAGAGTGATAGATGGAGATGGAATGAGTTGCAATTTAGGGATTTAGGTTATGAGTTGTTGCTGCTGCGTATATATATACACAAAAAATTTGGCTTGCGAAACTAAAACCTGTTACGAACTTTGAAACTCGCATTGCGATTCTGTATTATCTCGTTGCGAAAGTCAGAATCGCGTTGCGAAAGGCAATCATTTGACCATCGCAATGCGAAATGCAAATCGAAACGATAGAATCGCAATGCGAAATGAAAAAGGCAACGAGGATTAACATGCATAAACTTTTAACAATTATTGAATTCTAGGTACTTAACCAAACATTTTCAAACCAAAAGGAGTATATATGTTAACAAAACTTGCATTATGTGTATTTTATGTGTGCACTTTTAACATTTTCAGTTAGGCATGTATTAGTAACTTGAGTTTGAACATTGCTATGATCTGTTCAGTTGTTATCACTTATTAGACATTCATTTGACTATCATAACGCGAAAATGGCTATCGCAACGCGAAAATGGCTATCGCAACGAGAAAATCGCAATGCGAAATGAAAATCGCATTGCGATTTTCTCGTTGCGATTTTCATTTCGCATTGCGATTTTCATTTCGCATTGTGATTTTCATTTCGCATTGCGATTTTCTCGTTGCGATAGCCATTTCGCGTTGCGATAGTCTGTTTTGCCTTCAACATAAAGCAGATTGAAAATCAACAAATCAACTATTACATTTCAACACAAATTATGTATACATCAATTAAACAAATCAACATTTACAAATCATCTTTTACAAATCAATTAAACAATCAAAAAATAATAATAATTCTTATTTCTTCATCAATTATTGAATCAATGAATCAACAACTTTGTGACCCCGTACATCCATTTCACGCAGCTCACTTAAGGATTAACCTGCAGAAACCAAACATTTGCTCAAACAAGACTTCCTACACATCTAAAACCTACAAATAGAAAATTATTGAATTCTAGGTACTTAACCAAACATTTTCAAACTAAAAGGAGTATATATGTTAACAAAACTTGCATTTGACTTACCAATTAACAATGGACACTTTCATAACGCGAATGCAGGTAGGCAGCGTCTCGAATATATTGCTCTAGCCATATAATGCCGAAACCACAAGCCTACTGCAGCTCTATCTCTATCGGTGGGAGGTAAAAACTCTGTGCTTCCCGTCGTCAAACGCGCCAAGCAAAGGCATACGAGAGGACCACAATCCCCTCTGGCTCCCGGCGATTGCTGTGGCACGGTCTCGTCTCTGACAACTGTGACATTAAACTTCTTTGGCTTCTTATGTCCAGAATGACTCCAATACTTAATCTCATCCAAGAATTTAGCCAAATGAGAGCTCCATCCCTTGAAAATATATCTCAAATCAGACAGTGATATGTAATTGATCATGCTGTCATACACTATTATCTTCAGGGATGGGAGCTGAAGTTGGACGAGAAGCCAGTGACGACGTTCCAAAACAGGGATAAACACCTGCGATCATAAGTAATAATTCATTTATTTGCGCACTTATTTATGAACACCTTTAAAAAATTTAAAAAATAAACACTAACCTTATCGACCTCCCACCATACAGGATAAAGTTTAGCTTGTCCATTGCCCAACAAAAATGATTCATCTCGTTGATTCTTCAAGTGAACTGCGTGAAAAGCCGTCGACATTATTGTATATAGCGAATTTTTTTTATTTTTCCTAAGCTTCCTTATTATTAGTAGACGTGACACCCACGCATCGATATGCTGTTTTACAAAAAAATACATATATTAGTGAATTACATTAATTTTTAAACAAATTAATCAAAATCATATATAAGACAAATATAAGACTTACCTCCCCATCCAAATAGCCACTGTCTTCAACCCCTAATAGCACACCCCATCAAGACCGATCAAGCAACAAAAACATTTCATCGTTGAGTTTGCTGATGTCAGTGTAACACCCTTGGCTCCGCTCATGTAGATAAAAATCAACTACGGTCTTAGCCCAAAGGGTATTATCCACAATTGTTTCCGGTAGTTGTCTCCTCTCCACTTCAGATACCGGAAGGGTACTAGCCGGTAACTCATATGAGAGCCAACTCTCATCCATCATGTCCGGAACCGGTGGGGGTTTTTCAATACTTCGATATATTACCCCATGTGAATCGGGCTCTGGAATGGTGGGAGGGACCTCTTCAACGATGACAGTGGCCTCTTGAACGGTGGGGGAGAATCTTGAGGGAGAATAGGGGCCTCTTGAACGATTGGAGGGGACACTTGAGGGATGACCGGTGAGTCGGGCTTCTTCTTGCGGAGTCTTCGCACCATTGGGGTGAACGGAGACGTAATAGCTCATCCACGCCGTCTGATGCGTGAACTCCGTCGTGCAAGGAAAACCCGACGTAAAGCATCCACCTTATTGGGCCGCTAAAAAAAATTAATACATAAATCAGTAAATAAACAAACATGATATTAAACAAAGAAAAATATGTTTCAAACTAGTATTGTATTCACCCAAATCATTATTCTATCATAGTTCACAAAATGCTCAGATAACATTCCAGAAGTAAGCACTTATGTAAACATTTAAAAGGACAACATATATAAACATTCCAGAAGAAGAATAGTTTACTTTCGCAACACGAAACTTAAAATCGCAACGCGAAATGACTATCGCAACGCGGAAATGGCTATCGTAATGCGAAATGAAAATCGCAACGACAAAATCGCAACGCGAAATGAAATCGCAACGACAAAATCGCAACGCGAAACACAAATCGCATTGTGATTTTCATTTCGCGTTGCGATTTTGTCGTTGCGATTTCATTTCGCATTGCGATTTTGTCGTTGCGATTTCCATTTCGCATTGCGATAGCTATTTCCGCGTTGCGATAGTCATTTTCGTGTTGCGAAAGTAAACTATTCTTCTTCTGCAAATTGAAACTTGAATGGATTGCATTACTTCAACCAAAAGACAAAAACAAAACCAAAAACAAATACTAACAAAAATAGTTTAGCAGTATTGGCAGCAACCGAATGAATTACGAGTATGAAAAATCTTAAACTTACCTCGTTGCGTAGAGTATGAACCTCATTCTGCAACGATGCTACCATCTCACGTAGAGCGGCTACCTCACCGCGTAATGTAGACACCTCAACACGCCATGCACCATCGTCTTTGCGTAAAGTACCGACCTCCTCACGCAAGGCATTGACCTCATCACGTAACTCCCCTAACTCATCCCGTTGAGGTGGAGGTGGAGAACAGGGAGATAATCGTCGTGGCATCTTTGTCGGTCGCCTATCTTGCGGTGATGGTGGAGAAGAGGCTCGATGATGTGACAGAATAGGTGATGGCTGTCGTTGTGGAGGTGTATAGCCGGGTCGATCAGATGATGGCTCTGGGTGAGGTGATTGCTCTAGGCGAGGTGATGGCTCCCGAAGTGGAGGCTGCTCATCAACCGTTCCATCAAAAAAATGCTTACTAGCTTGCCACCAATCAGTGGCAAGCTCAGCTTCCGTGGGTGTCAGCCTCTATAGAGGAGTGTTGGCCTCCTAACAATATAAAAGCTCAAACAAAGTTAAACGTGTACTAGTAATAACTTGTTTATAAACATATGGTAGTATTTATGTTAACTTACATTATTTATTGTCGTATACCGTAGTAAATCTTCCCATTGCAAGGTCCGTTTCCTCTTCCAGGAAATAGCCCTGGGAATATCATTTGAAGTTTTTATTGCATATGTCTTCATGGCGGGAAAGGCCTCAAATATCCAAATCTACAAACAATATAATAACAAACATTAGTAATTGTTAAATAATTACTTATAATTTTGGAAACATCATATAAAAATTCTTACCTTAAAGGCCCAAATAAAGCCTGTCAAAGTGTATTTGGAACCATCGCATGCAAACTTTTTCGATCATCCAAGGCAGACGATAACTTATTCCATGTAGCTTTCCATAAATACGAGCCCCACGGAAACAGGTTCCACGCATTTAGGTCTTCTACCAATTTGATTAGATCATTTGGAATAGGTTGTTTGGCCTCTCTGCCTAAAAAGCCGGCATGCAAAAGAATTAGAAGGCATACTCGGACAATGTCGACGTCATCCATCCGAGTAAAACCATCTTTATTAATCAACAATCTTGTCAGGTCTTCTACGTGTAGACTCGGCCTCTCCAGCTCAGGAAAAACCCGGGATAGCCATGATGGGCGGGTAATGTGTCTAGTGTACCGACCTACATCATCGTGTCCGAAGCGTAGACCGGTGATTAAGCAAAACTCCTCCCGCCCAAAACACGTATACTCCGGTGGAAAATCAAACCATATCTCTTCATCACGACGTTGTATAGTCTCTGGTAGATCGCTAGTCATGGTTTGAAGAAACAGGTGTGTCAACATCGCATCTCTACCGGGATGTTGTACTTTCAGCCATGGCCCGAAACATGTATCCTCAAAAAATTTTCTTTGTGCAGGTGAAAGCTTCGATGCAATTGTTTTGGCCAGGCTGACTTTATTTCTCAAGGTCAATTGAGCCGAATAAAAGTTCTACAAAAACAATAAACATACTAAATTAGATATACCAAAAACTACACTGTGAAGATATACCAAAAACAATAATAAACATAAAGAGTAGTAGTTTATTCTTCAAACTTAAATTTGCAACACTGTGAATTTCGTATTTGTCTTTGTTTTTTGGTTGAAGTAATGCAATTCATTCAAGTTTCAATTTGCATAAGAAGAATAGTTTCTGAAAATGAAAATCGCAACACGAAAATGACTATCGCAACGCGAATTTGACTATCGCAACGAGATAATCGCAACGCGAAACTAAAATCGCGTTGCGATTTGCATTTCGCGTTGCGATTCTCGGTTGATTTAATAAGCAATCTAAGTGAAATGGTTAATCTATTATTGAAATTACCAGTAAACTTATCATCAATTTCAATATGAAAAACCTAATAATAATGCAAAAATTTCAAAAAGAAAATAATTAAAAAAACTAACCCTCGTTGGTTGATTTGGTTGATTTTCCATCTCTGATTATGAGGGTGGCTCTGAGAGATGGAGATAGACGGATTTCGCCGGAGATGGGGACGGATTTCGTCGGAGATGGGTGAGAGAGTGAGAGATGGAGATGAGACTGAGTTGTGATTTTAGGTTTTAGGTTATGAGTTGCGATTACGGGATATACTGTGGACGGTTCAGTGTTCCAATATATTAATATTCGTGTTTGGAATTTAAAAATAAAATACTTGGCCAGGATACTAATGGCGCTTTGAAAATCGCATTGCGATTATGTATTATCGCGTTGCGAAAGTCAGAATCGCGTTGCGAAAGTCAGTATCGCGTTGCGAAAGTAAGTATCTCGTTGCGATTTTGTATTATCGCATTGTGATAGTCAGTATCGCATTGCGATTTTCCCAATTCGCGTTGCGATTTACTTATTCACATTGCGATTTTCCCAATTCGCGTTGCGATTTACTTATTCGCATTGCGAATTGGGAAAATCGCAACGACACTGTAGACCATCGCAACGCGATTTTCAACTATCGCATTGCGAAAATGCAACGCGAATTTGCGATAATGGAGATCGCGTTGCGAATTAGCGATCGCATTGCGATTTTGTTGGTCATTTTGGCAAATCCGGAAAAAGTTGGTTAAAATCGTATATTATATGGGATTTTTGGTCACTGAGGTTATTTTCTCTTTATTTAAACAACGATGTCGTTTATTTTGAATTTATATGGAATCGAACTAACTAGACCAAAATGTAGACCTTAACTAGGTAATCTCTCAACCCAAACTTGAGATAGCATGCAGCAAGCCCAAATTTATGATAAAAGTAAAGTTTTGAAGAAGGCCCAATTTTATTCTTTGGACGGCAAGAAAGCCTGAATCCCTCCTATCTTAGGATCTTTCCTTAATTTCACAAATTAGAGTTTTTAAAACTATTCTATAAAGTAAAAATATGAAAAATAAGGGTTTTTACTTAATGAGTTGATCTGTATTTAAATCTTTGACTTTAATAGGTACCCAATGTGTTTCATATTATCATTATCGAAAATAAAATCGTATTTTTTTTATAAAATGTGTTATTAATTTCCATAAAAATAAAAAAATTAAAAGATAATCACAAACATAATGATCGCACAATAAAATATATACAAGATTTCATGTGAAAAATCCTTTAAAAATTTGACGAGCATAAGAAGAGAGTTTCATTGTCGAAAATAGAAGAATACAAAAGTATTTTCAGAAGTTGTACATAACTTCTAATTCTAATCCCTACTATTTATTTATATGAATAGTTAATTATATGAAAATTTGTGTATTTCAAAATCTACTAAAACTATGTTTCTTACTTTCAATCAACATAAAATATAATAGATTTCCGACTTTCAATTAACATAAAATAGAATAAACTTCATACTTTCAATCAAACTAAGTTTCCTACTTTCATGCTTTTGTTTTAATTTTGCAGCTTCATCAATTTTGGGTTAGATGAAACTTTATCAATCTCCACTTTAATATGAATTCTAAAAGTGTAAAAATTTAATTTAAAATCCTCAAATGTGTTGAAGCATTCAAACTTAACAAAAATCAAATTTTCACTTAGATGAACAAGTTCAAGAATTTTAAGATTTTTATAATTGTTTTATACCTTTTAAGTTTAACCAATCAAATGCTATGAGGTTAATAAAGTTAAGAAAAATTAATGTGATCAAGGTAATACAATTGAAAAGCTCAGATGATCTTGATTTTTTTCAAATGAAGACTCAAATCATCTATAATTGGAATAAAAAAACTTATGGATATTATGCTCGTGAAGCACATGAGATTAGCTATAGCCTTACCAGTACAAGTTTGGTTGGATTGCACAAATGCGAAAATTTTAGACGGTATAAATATTTTTCAGGGTGGACACATATGTATTAATAACAAAACTTTTTTTATATGAATTGGACACAAATTAAATTTTAAGATATATATCTTCAATAAAATAAATAATTAATATAAAAAATTTCAAATTTCAAAATAAACACGTGATCATCCTGAATTTGACATATTTCCGCCACTGAGTTTAGGTCTAACCCTTAATCGTCACGGAGGCCAGCCATAGCTACAGCTAGATATTTTGCATGCATTAGTATAGAATTTCCATGTCGTATATGAAAATTTTCCTTTCGCTTTGGAAAATGGGCAAGTAGATGTAATCCTTCTTGAACGGTCCCCGTAGAAAACAAAAGGAAGTCGTTTTGTTTACATTTGGTGTCAACCCATTTACGGGGTTAAACAATGGTTTTAACCCAATCATGTCTCATCAATATCCTCGACTTGACCCCTAAACAGTACCAATGCAATGCCGTTTTCAAATTTTGCATCTTTCGGATGTTTCAAAGACTTTATTTAAAAAATGGGAAAAAAACACTTTGACTTTAAGTTGTTTAGATATTTTAACTGTTTATGTAAACATCACGTATTGAGAAAATGTTGAGATATTAATTTTGTTAAAAAAATCTCTATATTCATAGGAATCATGTTGGTTGAGTTAATACGTCCATAAACACAAAAGTGGATTATAGTTTTAGATATTTTTTGGGTCCAAATTGTGCAAGTGTTGTGGTTAGCAAGGTGAGGCACGAGCGACCTACCGTTTCTGGATGAGAAGCATTGGCATGTGCCACAACGCACGTTCTACACGCCAAGTGTCGTGAAGACATCGGCACACATTGCTCGTGTTTTCGGCTGCGCACGTCCACTCTGATTTGTCACTTTGTTCACAACCAGTGCGCCCACATGACCCATACCTAACCGCCATGTGCGGAAAGTCCATAAGATGACAATCCCATTGGCTACCACCCCACTTCCCAAGTTCTTTTATATCCAAAATGACCCTCCCCTTGCTAATATCATTTCATTTCTTTTATTTGAAAATTTTAATTATATCATCTCTATGGTTTAAATGATATCAATGCAATGCATCTGAAATTGTTTGTACCTAAAAGGCTCGTGGCACAGTATTATAAAAGTAAAGCAGACATAATTTCCAAGGATTTCTTTTTTTATTTTGTTCGGTGATAAATGACAGTGGTTGAATTTGCAAGAATAGTTGGAGTGTTCGACAGGTAAAGTCGTTATTTGTTTGGAAACTAAATGGTGTAATAGTAAAACCGGGACTTGGTCTCCACTTCGTTGGACCGTTTCTTAATCTCAATTTTATTTTCAACTGCTATAAATAGTAAGAGACATAATTCCCCTTATAATTTATTTAGTAGGTCACTATTACCAATTTTTCTATAGCCTAGTTTTTTTCTTTCCAATAATTTGACTTATAGAATTAAAATTTTGCTTGTGATTGTGTTTGAATAATATTATAGATCAATTACGCAGTTTAAATATCTTGTCTTTATTAAATTTTGTTTATCAAAACATTTATTATAGAATTCTTAGTATAACAATCACGGTAACCTCAATCTAATTCCACTCTATTTGTAAATCCTCTCCTTATATTACATATAGCCTCACAAATCTCTCTAGGGATGGGCACGGTGTGGGGCGGTTTTTTTTTTCACCGTCTCCATCTCGATCTAAAAAATATGTATCTAAAATCTGATATTGGCCTGATAAATTTTAGGTTATTTCCTTCTAAAACTCCGATCGTGACTCAATCTAAATATATTATTTTTTTAAAATAATTAAAATATATTTTATATTTTATAATCAAATAATATATTTTAATAATATAAAAATAAAAAAAATAAAAATATTATATATATATATATATAAAGTAATCTAGTCGAGCCGCATTGGTGATTTTTCACCTTAATCTCGACCCTGTCTCGCCCCAAAATTCTATACCATATAACTCATCCCGTCCTGCCTCGTGTCTCGAAATTAAAAAAAAACTGCCCCTATAAGATCATATTAGGTCGATCGAATTTGAGTATTTTAACCACCCCTAAATGTCTCTTCCAAATATTTTTCAATAAACACTTAGATTATAACATGTTCATAACCGTGATCTCAAACTCTCACGTACTACAATTATTTTTCTAAATAAAAAAATAAATAAAAATAATTTCGCTTGAGGTGTCCAACCAACTCAAAAACCTCGTCGCTTTGTAGAAAGAAGTTTAGAGGAAAATAAAATCTTGTTTTTATGAGATTTGATCACGTCCTATCTTAATAAAGGGTTGGTAATAATTTTCAAGATATTTATTAAATTAAATAATTAACCAAAAAAATGTCAATTGGAGGATGAATTGAACTTTAAAAAATTAGTAGAAGTAACTACTTATTTGGTCCTTCAAGTTTTGATTTATTTTGATTTTATCCCTCTTATTTTTTGTTATTAATTATATTCTACCCTTTGAACTTCAAGTTTTAGTTCATTTAGATTATCTCTCCCTTTTTTTTATTGTTAATTATACTTTGTCCTCTTAAACTATAATCTTAATTGCGTCCTTGTCAATACTAATACCCGATTTCTCTTTACTGAGTTGAAAATCCATAGTTGCCCATCAATTAACAATATTAGACCAGAAGAAATTTGATGGCATAGTTGAAGTGTGTAAGGGTTTAGGTTTTGTTGCTTGTTCAACCTAATTAAGTTTTTCATTTTTTTAACAAACCAAAGCTAGAGGATTAGGGGTCAACTCATTATTATAACTCATCCAAATTAGACTTTATAATATTAAAACTTACATCATATGATAAAGATGCGTTTTTCTTTAAAATTTATATAAAATATAAAACTATTATTCAAATTGATATACTTATAAAAATGGTATTTTTTTCATAACTATTTTATAAAAGCATATTTGAAATAATTATTTCTCCTAAAAATATCATCTCTATATATGCACCTTAGCATTAAATATAATTCCTTACAAAACAATTTAATTACTATTGTAACACGTTACAATGCACGAAATTGTCAAATGTAACGTAAAGCGTCCAACAGATAAAAGCAAAAGATTGAAAATGATTTAAATACAAACTCTTGTGCAGTCCAACAGTTCACCAGGTTCATTGTATTAAGGAAGCCTATCTTTTTTCATTTATTATTTTAATTTTTCATCTTTGTCAAGTCTAATTTAAAAATCCAGCAGCATTTGTCAGCTTCTTGAGCTAAGAAAAGAAAAACGTGTAACCACAATAATAAAAATAATTAGAAATAAATGGCATAAATTGTAATAATTAATATAGGAAAAGCTCTCTATCATTCCAGATGCACAGCTTCGATTGCACTACTTTGAGATTAACAGCTGGATTAAGGAATAATGACATTATTAACAAGGGAGGAGGGATCTAATGGCTAATGATGCTGGGGTATGGGAGTTTTTATCCCACAAAAACTCTATATATACGTACAAAAAAATATTAGAGAACATGTGGAGATCATTGTCGGGGTTAAAGAAATTGCTTCTTCTTTTTTTCCTTCTTAAAAAAACGTACAGCCTTGTCCATGTTCTTTTGTTCTGTCAGTAGGAGGTTTTTTACTTTCAGGTTGGATTCGTAGTTTAAATTAAATAAAATAATCTTATAAATAGTCTGGCGAATTAAAAAAAATTAAGATTAGGGTCTAAAATTTTAGTTTTTTTATAAAAATAATAGATATGTAATTTTTTTTCTTTTTTCGTTAACATATTAAGCTAATTTAACCATTTTTTTAAATAATGGGATGTATTTGGCCCCTATGAGACTTTGTGCTTCCCCCTCCATTGTATTATTCAAAATAATAGATATGATTTTCCAAAAAAAAAATCATGGGTTTAATTGTCTATTTTAAGTATAAGGTCTAGTTAGGTCAGGTTTAAATTTAGAATAAAAAATATTTATCTCAAGAATAATAATATAATTAATCTTTTATATATTTAGGGATGCTTGTTATAATACATTTTGTTTATATTTTTTATTTTAAAATCACATCAAATTTCGAGTTAAATATTTTTATTCTAAATTAAATTAAATGCCGAATAAAAATATTATACTCAAATTAAATTAGAATAACCTGCCCAATTCGACTTATTATCATCCCTAAATACATGTGTGTATGTTTTTTTTTTGAGTAAATGCGTGTATATCTAATAAACTGGTTCGATAGTTTTATATGATTAATAATTTATTACGTGGGTGCACGCAAAAATTGCAAGAATGAAAAATCTTATCATCTAATAAAGAATTAGTCGATGATAAAATCAGTATTTTTACGTTTTATATTTAATTGTTACAATTAATTCTAATATTATTTGTAAATAAAACATGATTAATTACTGTTATTGATGGTTTATTTAAAACATGTTGAATACATGAAAATATCCTTTGTTTATTTTTTTAAATGAAGTATAAGAATAGTTCTAACCGTAAACTATTATCTTGTTGAGTCTATTGACTATTAAAAATCATAAAATAATCATATAATTATTAAAAGATACAAATGATCTTTTAGCTATGGACATCAGTTTGTTAAGTCCCCGACTATTAAAAGTCACTAAATGATCACCTCAACTATTCATATATTTTAAACTCGTCATTTTCATTAAAATTTTGATATTTGTCTTAGATAGACGTTAGTTCTTGACCGAGATATGATAAAATCATATTTTAATAATGCTTATTGGTATCCCAATTGCTTTCGAGCACTGACTTGACGACATATCGTAAATGGAGAGTTAATCCTCAAAATATAGCTCAAACACTTTTGGGATAAAATTTTATCATATCACAGTCAACAAGTTGACATCAAACTTAGATGAGCGTCAATTTTTATACAAAAAAGAATGAATTTGAAATATACAAAATATAAAATGTCTATTTTATAATTTTTAATAATCACTTAACAAAACATCATATAATTATAGAACCATTTTGTAATTTTTAATAAACAAAAGACTCAATAAAACATTGCCCTATAACCATGACTAGTGTATTTTACCCTAATTTTTTCCAAACCATCATTGATTTGTGTTCACTTGCACATTTTTTGTCGGTATGCAAATAGGTTGCAGGAAAAAGTTAAGCAGATTAATAGAATAAAGTGAGACGACTACATGATTGAGCAGTTCATAATGCAATCTAGGACATCCCTGGCTCATAATATAAACAATTAGTGACCATACTCTCCATCTTCGTTATCCAACGACCCTTCTTAATTTAAAAAAAATAGAAGTAGAATTTACATTAATTTAATTTAAATTCAACCCATCTTATTTAGACCACTGTAAAATTTTTTAAAGTGGATATTCAACAATTTCGTTATTTGAATATTAAAATTATAAAAAAAGATGGCGAAATTAAAACTCATTTGAGTTGTGATTACATGAATCAATCCTGGTTGTCATATATGACCAAGGAGCATGATTTTTTTTAAAACTTGAAAATGATGAAGATAAACTTAAAATATAAGATATGAAATTATATTATGATTAGAAAATATAAAGAAAAATTTAAAATATAACGGAATTTAAATTTTCTAGGGATGGATTGCACCCCAAACACCGCCTTGATCCATTATTGATTATAATATTAAAAAATTAAATATAATTTAAATATATAATTTTAACTTATATGTCATCTCTAAAATAATTAATTTTCTTCCTAAAAACAAATTTTAATAATAATATCAATCCTTTAAATATTAAAATAAATAATTTTAAAGTTAATTTTAAATTGAATTATTATTTAATAGCGTTTGAGTATCTTTTAAAGTCTATTTTAAATTATTATTTAAATACTAATTAATAACATTCCATAAAAGATTAAAACTACTTAGAGAGCGACGGTCGATGCATCCTTCGCCCCTGGAGTAAAAGCTTATTTACAAATTACGGTAGGCATTTAAAAGCAGTAAAATGACGTTGACCATGAACATGAAGTTTAATGCAAATAAAGAAAGAGACAACTGTCCTGAAACAGCGGGAGGAGTTTAATGCTTAATAAAAAAGGAATCTCCCAAAGGTCTTTGATGTGGACTTGTTGTCTTGTTCTCCGAGTTAAAAAAAGAAAGAGCCAGAAGATGAAGATGAAGATAAAGAATAAGACCCATCTCTTACCTTTTGTCTTTATTTGCCTTTGATTGCTCTCTATAAATCACTCACTAAAGACCTTTCCTTAACTCCCTCTCCCTCTTCATAATTTCTTCCCTTTGCATTCATTGCTTTTGATTTTTCCATCTAGGACAGTACCTTAAAAATGGAAGATTTGGGTTCTTTCTGGAACTATCAAGAGGTGGGTTTTCTTCTTCATTTCTGTTTTGTCTCTATGTTCTTTTTAATGTTAATGGTTTTCAATTTTCATGTTTTGATAGAGTTTTGATGACTTGAAACTGAATCTTCAATACACTGCAATGGAGCTACAGTCTGCGAAAATGGAAGCGAATGAGCAAATAAGGAAATACAAGGAGGAGTTGAAGCTGATGCTCAATCTCCTGAACCTTGCTTACCAAGAAAGAGATGAAGCAAGAGACCAATTGCAGAAGCTACTCAACAAGTTCATGCCGTGTGAAACCCCGTTTATGATTGCAGCCAAAACCAACTCCAGCATCACTGAATCCAACAGTTTATCAGACGCATATAATAATCATTCTTCCCCTGTCGATTCCTTGTTCGATGCCGTCAATTCATCGGATTTTCCCGCCGTTAAAATGGCCGATCCGAGTGGAATGGGGCTTTTGACACAACCCTTTGGGTTGGTTCCTTCAATGTTTAATGGTGAAAAAGGTGTGATTGATAACCTTGCAAAGGGGAAAACTTTGCCGGAGAAAGGGAAGCTTTTGCAGGCTGTAATGGAAGCCGGGCCTCTCCTTTCGACACTTCTTGTTGCCGGTCCTCTTCCTCAATGGAGAAACCCTCCTCCTTCCGACACTTTTAAAATCCCCCCTGTATCCGTTTCTAAAACTGAAAATGAGAAACCAGTGATTCGAAAACGAGTGAACTCGTCATGGTATCCTGAAGTGACTCGCGGGACTCATCAAATGTGTTCATCGGCCATGTTGAGTTTTGCAAGTTCTGGTTCTGGGATGATTCACTCGCCGATCATGAGTTCGGGTGCTTGTGCTAATGCTCAAATCACACTGACAAAGCGGCAGAGGATTTAACGAGGCTTGAAAGAAGCTTTGGCTTCATTTTTGTAAAGATTAAAAAAGTTGAGGGGTGATGGTGTAAATTTGATACTTTTTGAGGGGTTGAATTGATTGAAAGATATATCATAGCCATTTTACACTTTTTTTAATTACTTCAGTTTATTCTTTTTAAATGCATTTTGCCCACTTTTTATAGCTTTACAAAACTAAAATCTTCGTTGAGTCGACCTGAATGAATCCAATTCAACTCTGTTATGAACCCAAAGAGAAACTTGTTGTTAATAGGAATCATTGAAGAAGAAAGGCTGAAGTCGGTGATTGTTAGGCAGAGTGATGGGGACGCCATGAAAGCCTCCTTTCAGACCTCAATTACAGCAAATAACACCAACCTTCCACCTTTCTTCTGCGGACCAGTATAGACAAAATAATATCATACATGCTTTCACACTTGTGCTTTAGATGTTTTACCCTTTTGATGTTCGTTTTCCATTGGGTTTTCGCAAATAGTAATTGTTATCATTTCCGATTCAAGAATGCAGTTTTTAATGTAGATTTGGATTTAGATGTTGACAAATATTTTATCTATTCTTATAGATTCAGATAATATTTAACCTTAGATAATAAAATTATAATATGATGCAAGTCTACAAAATAGATGCAACAAAAACTCTTGTATTCTCTAGAAATTATGGATTTGAGCAATTGTCTATGGAGTGTATATTATTAATGACTAAAAAATATTATGAAAAAAATTGTATCTAAATCCATAATTGAAGTTGGTTTAGTTGTACCATATGTTCATTACACTCCTAAAATTTTAATATGGATTCAAATAATTATTTTGTGATGAAATCAGATTAAACCGAGAACTTTTTATCATAAAATAACAAAGATTGACATTTTTAGCATTCTAATTCGATTATAAGATAATATTTATGACTGGTTTTAAATTTAAATAAATTTACATACACCTAATTAATCTGCTCAAACCCAAATCACACCTTTCCAATGCAGCAGTAGACTTAAGAACGAGCAAGTGCATCGACTTCAACAGTCAAGTGGGTGATACAAAGGTTATTGACCAATTTGAGACCATCCCTAAGTGCGCCTATAGTTCAGTAATAATATTGGTGGCTTTACCTATAAACGGATATGATCCAACACACCAGTCACCATTAGAGTATCAGATGATAAACCGAGCACTAGCATGACCTGGAATTCCAACTTAAGAACCGTCACAATTAACTTTCAGGGAACCAGTCGACGGAGGTAACCATCTTACGAGAAAGACAGGAAGATCCTTTTGTTTAGTCTGAACAACATTGCACAGCATTCACCATCAACATTGGTGGTTCTGGAGCTAACTGAATGACTCATCTTTTTCCCGAAAAATGAAATGGTTTCTATTGACCCAGATAATTCTTAAGGGATAAATGAAGGGCAATGCGATGAGACACAAGAGCACCATGACAAGGATTGTGTAGGCAGTTCTCATCGCTTTCCAGGTGATTAGATCAACTTTGGATTCAAATGAATACGATGACTTGCCATTAGATCACAAGTCGATACATAAAATGCAATCATCAAAATGATTATTTCTCAAGTAATAATAGCCAAAATTCATGCATTGAACCATTTTAAAGCTAATATTAAATATTCCTTCTTAGTCTCAAAAGAACCCGTCTCTCTTTGCAAAAAACAAAAGATAAACCCTTCAAAACAAGCTAGTCAACAACCGCTTAGATGATTCCAATTTTATTTGCCACATCCAAGGCATCGTACACGGGCGTCAACCTAACGTATGCCTTCTTTGTGCCATCAGGCCTGGATTACAAGAAACATGCGCATCAAAACAATGTCCACAATATTGCGAGCATAAAGAAAAGATAGCATATAAAGGAAATGGATCATCAAGAAACCACAGATGAAGAATACAATCATAAGCAACTATATATGCCATTACAGAGAATTCAAAGCATTGTTTATTCTCAGTTCGCCATAGGTAGCCTTTCTAATAACAAATAACTTTGCCCAATGAGTGTCAAGTGATCTATTGGTCTACGAACTTATGCAGAAGAAATTATACTGACCTATAAAATAAAAGCTATATCGACTAGCTCATGGACATAGAAATAGTTCACAAGCACAAATGAAGTTTTTTTTACCTAATCAAGGTGTTAACTTTATTGGCCTGAATATCATACATCTTCTTCACAGCATCTTTTATCTTCTTCCTGTCAGCAAGGATATCAACAATGAACACCAAAGTGTTGTTGTCCTCAATCTTCTTCATCGCAGCCTCGGTTGTGAGGGGAAACTTGAGAATCTGATAATGACCAAGCTTGTTCCTTGGTGGAGCACTGATGCGTGGATACTTTGGGTTCCTATCTTTCTTCAAGGTCCTTAGCCTGTGAAAAGTAACCTTGGTTCGGATCTTCTTCCCCTTCTTCTTAAAACCTGATCCAGATTTCACTGCTTTCGCAGCCTTCAAGGCCTGTGCCTTTGGATTCGCTTTCTTCGAATATGATCTCATGTTAGACCATGGTCTATTAGATAAAATTCACGTATATCTCATAGATAATATTGTTCGAGCCTGAATTGTTTTACAATTGATCTTACCTTTATATCTCTTTGAGTAGGAGGTATACTACTCGCTTTTGTAATGATCTCTGCCGTCAAACAAGTGAACAACATGCATCGCTTTAATAAGGATTGATCTTGTACTTGCCAAAAATAATATCTAGGTTAAATTGTGTATTAATTTCATTTATATTATAATATTAATCTTAATTTTATATTTAAACCTACCAATTGATAAAAAAATTATTATTCTCTCTAGACGTCATGGATTTAAATAATTACGTCAAGGAAGTATTTATCGAATATTATTTTGTAGTCATTCTAGATTATTCAAAAATATATATAAATTTTAAAACAATATAAGTACATTTTTAATATCGATGATAATATATTAATTTATAATCATTATTTATAACTTATATTACAAAATTAAAAGATTAATTAATAAGAATAAAAAATAGAAATAAAATATATTAATTATAAGATAAATTATAGAATGTTATAATCATATATTTATACCAACAATCTGTTGGTCTAGTGGGATACCTTAAGTAAAGTTAGAGATCCAAATCTTGATATTTGTAAATTTTATTTTCTTAGGTTGAAAATACATTAATTATAACATAAATTATTATTTGATTCCTCTTCCTATATGATGATAAAACAACGAATATACACACTGATTGGTTGTTTTATCGCATGCAAAACAATTATAGTCTAAAGGTTGTCAAAGTCGTACCCTCTGAGCTTGTAGATGTTTTTTTTATCAGCAATATGGATTTTATTAAAAACGAAACCTAAATTAGGGACCTCATTAACATCTTACTTAAGCCTAAATAAAGGAAAAGAGTAGCTCTAACCAAGTAGAGATGTAACACCCTGAAAGATAACACAACAAAACGGTAGCCACACCTAAACTCATCCACAGATCCTGAGATGTGACCAAAGCAAAGGACTATTCAACCCCGCAGGACCTTGGTCTGAAACCAAGCTTGTGCGAAGATGTAACTCCTAAACAACAGATGAATCAGCCAACAACCCGTAATACAAAAGTTAAAGCAACGGACAAATAATTACGGGCAAACCACCTACTAGATAACAAGGAGAACCAGTACCTTAGAGCAGCAGGCCCTAAGCATCAGCTGATCTCTTAACACCTACCATTACGACCCACTGCTAATTACTTAGAAACACCATCCTCGGGCACAGTTGCAAGGATTCACGGATCATCACTCATCCTTATTCAATCAAGCTCATAACCAAGCTGCAGCTACACTACGAGACAAGCATCCCTCGCGCTCTCCCCAATTTTGACGCTCACCCAACACGAACAGGCCCGTAATCCCTCTTATTTAAGCTGGAAATGCAACACAACGTTCTCCCTCAGAGCTACTTACCACCATGCCTTAAATAAATCTTCCCTCCGAACCCATCACAAGCTTGTAGATGTTGTCAATAAAGAAGTAAACTATGTCGTAAAGTTTTGAGATGGTTGTGCACCAAGTTTTATCTTCCAAGAAACTAAAATATCTCTATCTTCTTTGACCCATCTATAAAATTATCAGCATGATCTTAAATCGATGATTTTTATCATCACATCTCTAACTCCTTTGACCTATCTATAAAATTATCATCTTCTGATTGATCATTCACTTCCAGTGGATAATAATTCAGAAGATGATAAACTGGAAGTGAATGATCTATCAAAAGAGGAAAAACCTGAGGTAGTTTGATACTGCCTCAATTGGTTCCTCATCAATTGAAATGGTTGTTTCCTCATCAATTACGTCAACATGCAACTCCTCTAACAAGTCAATCTCTTGGTCTGCTTGGGTGCACTCATCTGGCAAAGACTGATTGATTGCCGGATCAGATTCTGTCTCGGTATTGCCATTTCCGATTTCATTTTCAGGCTCACAAACGGCTACCTCATGATCAACCTTTGGTAATGAGCTCAATTTATCATCTTCTGAGCTATTATCCACTGGAATTTGTTCCTGAGTTGAAGTTTGACGCCGATGAGTTGGTGGAAGTGAATAATCTATCAAAAGAGGAAAAACTTGAGGTGGTGGAAGTAAATGATCAAATTTCAGTGGATAATAGCTCAGAAGATTATAATAGCGTACAAGATTATTGTATTGGCAACAATTAGTGTTCAACTCTCACAAGCAAATTAACGTGGAAATCAAGGTGGAAAACATGATTTGATGTCGGAAGCAGCACTTGGATAATAATAGAGGCAACATGTATAATACTTATTAATTAAGTAATAATTGACAAACAAAGATGTCCACCACGACAAGCAAATTCAAGACGGCAAGAAGAATGTAGAAGCATATGAGGTGGTTTATTACATCTATATATAAATATATATGGATGTTCTAGTTTAATGTGTGTAATGTAATACGAGTGAAGAAAAGTAGAGATATTTGAGAGAGCTTAGCAAAGCTATAATGAGTTTATAAACTAACCGCAACTAGTATTGTAATATTGGGGTAACGTCATAGTAACGTATTTTGCTTCGTATCAATAACAGTTCGAGTTATAAATTATTAAGTGTCTATCTACGCTTCCAACAAGTAGTATAAGAGCTCAGAATATGATAAAATGAGCTCATTACCAAAGGTTGATCATGAGGTAGCCGTTTGTGAGCAAGAAAATAAAATCAGAAATGGCAATATCGAGACAGAATCTGATCTTGCAATTAATCTGTCTTTGCCAGATGAGTGCACCCAAGAAGACCAAGAGATTGACTTGTTATAGGAGTTGCATGTTGACGTAATTGATGAGGAACCAATTGAGGCAGTATCAAACCACCTCAGGTTTTTCCTCTTTTGATAGATCGTTCACTTCCAGTTTATCATCTTCTGAGCTATTATCCACTGGAATTTGATCATTTACTTCCACCACCTCAGGTTTTTCCTCTTTTGATAGATTATTCACTTCCACCAACTCATCGGCGTCAACTCAGGAACAAATTCTAGTGGATAATAGCTCAGAAGATGATAAACTGAGCTCATTACCAAAGGATGATCATGAGGTAGCCGTGTAACACCCCCAACCCGTATCCAACCCGGATCCGAGTCCGAGATGTCACATTGACTTTTCAAACTTTGACTCTTAAAGAAAATCATGAAAACTTTAAACTTTCATTAAAATAAAAGATGTTAATTCATACAAGTTGGACCAAAATAAACAAAATCAATCATAACATTAGTAATTCACAATTTCGTTACATGCCAACATACTATATATAACCAAATATCTACACTTAACTACAATTCTGATATGATCTGTGGAAAGGAGAGCCTGACCTGTCTTGCTCCTCTACACTTCTCCTCTCGCTTTTCAGAACCTACGTGTGAAACATTCACACGCTAAGTCGATGACTTAGTAAGGCAAATAAACATATAATGTAAACTATGACTTGTAATCATGCATGAATAATTACTACTATTATATCATACCACTCTTATCCTTATTCATGTAACAAATACACTACATATATACATATCATTATCATTCATATCTCTTATTCTCTTGTTCATATAATCTCTAATGTTCATATCATATATCTTAACATGTACTCACTTATATCATATAACATATACAATCAAGCAATTATATCATCATCTTCATTTTTATCACTATCATAGATTCCTTTTATCATACGATCTTATAATTACCATTTGTACAATCATATATCACACATAACATTTCACAAGGAAACAAACAGATCATCATATCAAGTTTATTTATATTATCTCTTTATTAGCCCATGTACACATGTGAGAACTAAAGATATGCGAGTACATAGAGGTTGTGCACTATGATGTCACCACAACTTGTATAATTCCCTCAAGGGGCACTGAATATTTGTCCCGAAGGACCACTATGTCCCGAAGGACCACTGATTGTTCCGAAAAACCACTATGTTCCGAAGGACCACTGTTTGTCCCGAAGGACCACTGATAATCCCTTGACTCTTGGCATGCCAACTATACCCCTAGCTTTCATATCACATAACATGGGCATTATATTTTTATACCATTACACATCTTCACATAGCCACATAGCTTTTCACAAAACATTTCCATTTGCAAATATAATTACTTAACTTATTTTCACATAGCTCTTGTTCCATATTCATATCTCATAAGCACGTAGCTCATATTACTTATATTCACATATACATTCACATCACTAATTCATATAAGCTCATGTATTCACATGGGTCATTTCTCATAGCATATCACATAGCTTCACAACTCATCTCATATAATTTTATGCATATACCCTTATATCAATACCATATAACTTATCTTACCGATTTGCATAATCCCTTACAACATACAAAGTTTATACTAATTCAATATATTTACTTAATTCAACCTCACATATTTTATTATCTAAACCTATATTCACATATGATTTCATGTATAATTTTTATATAACTACTATTAAATGTTAGTATAATAACTTATGCCAGTGTTTCTTAGTTACATCTGATTCTCATTTTCTATCATATATATACATCAATGTTACTCAACTTATTTCAGTCTTCATTTAATGATATGAGTCCATCATATTAGTTGCATAGAATCTAACTTACATAAATTATACTTGGTTATCATATTTCGCATAAATCATTGCCCTACAATATACTATATGTCATATAGTTCCCTTCCACTTAGAAAATTCCCTAGAGTTTGTGTACACTTATTATATATTTTACCCATGGTTCTTATATCTTCTCCTAGTCATATAGACCCATAATTCCTCATTACCTAACCTACATTACATGTCCATATAATTCTGGGTATTTATACCACCAAGTGTATACCACGTTCTCTTGTTATTACTTAAATCTTTATTATCTACATAGTTCATGATCATATAACCTATATCATCTTCTTATCTAATCACATGAATTAGATATATATATATATATATATATATATATATGATTTACTACTCTAACATATATCCATACATATCATAACATATAACACATATACTTATACCAACCACATACTTATATTCATTAATTCATGCATTCTAATATAGGAAATAGACTTAAAACAAGTCTTATTTCCATGAATCACCATATACAATACACTATGCACTCACCTTAGCCTTGCTTTGGTTCGATCCTAATTCTTTGATTGTTCCGGAACATGATTACGCTCTAAACCTACGTAGTAATACATTGTTACGTATCAGTATACTAATTGATATCTTCTAAACTTTCACTTCTTGGGCTAAAAGAAAGACTGTTTTCATCTTTTAATGAAGGTATGCATCGATGCACTCTACAGTGTATCGATGCATGCCTTAATGTGTGCATCGATGCACTACCTGTGCATCGGTACACCATTTACATTCTATGTTTCCCTCTTAAGAGGGTTTATCAATGCACTCCTTATGCATCGATGCACTCCTTATGCATCGATGTACTAATTGCATTTGATGTTTATTTATTTGAGAGTGCATCGATACACATTGAAGATGTACCGATGCACACAACCCAGAAATGTCATTTTGAACACGAAAATCCCTTCATTTTCCTCTCAACACTTCATATTTCACCTTCTTTAATATTCCTAACTTTCATACACATATTTACACTTATTTCTACTCAATAATCACTTCTTTAACCTCCCAATCATATCCTTTATATGGCATTCAAGAATTATACGCAAATATCAACATGTTCCAAATCTCATTCTAACACTTCATATTCCTTATTTAGATTGATGACAAGTCAAATTCAACTTCCAATTCTAATTATCAACCCTATATCAATATTTCATTCAAGAACTCAAAATCTTTAATCTCTCCTAATTCCATCATCTTTTGATTTTAAGATAACTTAAGTTTTCCTTAAGCTTAGTTATCATCTACTGATCAAAACCCAACTTAAATTTCAGCTAATAATAAACTATTAAGAAATCTTACCTTTGCAAGTTGGAGTCCACGGCTGGGAGAAGGAAGAAGAAAACTCTGGAGAAATCTCTCCTTTCCCCACGTGTTTCCCTTATCTTATAAGAGGGAAAAAATATCTTTCATCCTAAATAACCAATGTTCCATTTGATTCATTGAATAATTACTAAAACCTTCAGGAAATATTTTTGAATAACTCATTGAACTATTCAAATATCCTAATTTAATCACCACATTTTGAAGTTTTATAATTTAGTCACTAACCCATAGAGTGGGATGTTACAAATCTCTTCTCATTTTAAGAAAATTCGTCCTCGAATTTTCATTGCACACATTAATAAAAACATATCTTCTAATGTTCTTATGTTGTCTCATTTACTTAATCTTTCCTTCCTTTAGTTCTTCAATTACCTTTTTCCCTTATATATATTCATCTACTGTCACTTATCAGATAAACAGTAACCAGTAACCTCAATTTATTTGTCATTTCTCTCATTCTATTTTGCATTTTCCTTGACCTTTATAAAATCCATATAATGTCACTCATTATATAGACAACACCCTCTATTCTTATCACTCCATATCATAAATTCATCTATTTCTTCATTAATTTCTAATTACTTTATAACAATACAAAACTTATATTCCATCATCATATGACCAAACACAACTTTAAATCTTCTTCAATTGTGATTCAACATATACTTTACAGAATCAAACAGTCTTTTCACATTACCTTGCACACTTTTCTTATTTCTATATCAAACTTATCATCTACACTTCCATATAACATTTATCTTACTTAACCCTTTAATTTCCTTTTTCACTTACTTTCTTTATCCCTTTACTCCTCCATAAATCAAAATCTCCTTGTAACATAGATCATATCTTTTCTTCAGGCTCTTATACTCTTTTCATATCACTTATACTTATCCATGATTACCAATTTTCATCACATCTTCGTAATTCGATAATCTTCCTTTATTTATATAAAACCTCTTCCTTTATCATCTCTTGTACTGATAATTTCTTCCTTAATCTTTTACAAATACTTATTTCCTTGTCTACATCATATCTATATGATCAGAATGCATAACCAAATCTAGATTCACCTCATACTTGATTAACTTAACTTATCAAATCCACAATTCTTTCTCATATACCATGAAATTTCTTTGTTCACATTCAACATTTTAACTTCTTCTATCTTATAAACTAATCACCGATGTACTTATTTCTTAAACTCTTCCGAAACAATATTCACATCAATGAATCTTTCATTATTCTCATAACAACATTTGTTTACCATACTTTTGCTCAACCGCATAGTAACTAAATTACTTCATCTAAATTATCCACTTAGAATAGTGGGGATCTTCTAACATTATTCGGCTGCACATTTAAATTTCTGAACACAATCTTTAACTTTTCAATCTATTGTACAAACCTTATCACCCCGATCATATACCTTCTTTTCCTTCGAAATTTTCCTCAAAGGTATCTTACTCAACTTTTCAAACTCATACTTTTACTCACACACAGTACTATTCCTCTGTTTCAAAATCAAACATTGTAACTTTCTTTGTCTTATAAACTGATCACTGATATATATTCATTCTTAAACTTTTCTATTACTCTTTATCTCCTCTTAAACATGTAAATCCTTATCTTTTTCACTACATCACATTTACATACTCAAGATATACAACTATATCCAATACAATTTCATCACGAAATCTTTTTAGCCAACGCTAACTTTTTCCTTCTAGATTACAAACCCTTATCATATCCATACTCTTGCTTATACACAATACTATCCCTTTGTTTCAAATTCATAACTTTGATTTCATTCATCTTATAAACATATCAATGATGCACTTATTCTTGAACTCTTCTACAATTCTAACCCCATCATTTGATCTTTTAACGTTTTTATGGTGACATTTGTCCACCATACTCTAGCTTGCCCACGTAGTAATGAAGCTACTCAATTTAACTTCTCCACTTTAGAGAAATGAAAACCTTCTATGTAACAACCCGAATATTTACAAAATAATATTTAATTGAAATTGGAGGTTAATTGTGAAAATTGGTAAATTGTTGGTGACTAAATCAAAATTTATGAGAGTTTATAGGCCATTTTAGAAGTGAAGAAAATCCAAGGACCAAGCCTTGAATTTACCCTAAAACTGTCAGCAGCTTTGATTATAAGCGTGTATTTGGTTCTTATTTCAGAACCAAAATGCTCCCAATTTTCCTTTCCCATACACAGTTTCCAACTCCGATTCCGACGCCGTCCAAATTCCGATCATCGTTTTAAAACCACCGTTGTGTTCATCATCGAGCGTGGAACAAATTCTTCAATTTAATTGAAGCGAAACGCTGCCAAACGTCGGGAATTTACAGTCAAAATCTCGACGTTTTTGTTAGCTCTATCGCCGGGAAAATCTTAAATTCACCGCCGATCGTTGCTCCGTTTACGACACCTCCTGCACCATCATGTTCCTTGTGTCGTTTCGAGTCCGCCGGTGTCAACCTTGTTCGCCATCGACGGCGGCGCGTGAGGAGGTGGAGCAGTCAAAGATTCGGCCGAGTTGAAATCGAGTTAAAATAATTTTTAGAAATTTTTCTGGAATTTTTAGACCCCCGGAGGAGGCCTCACGCGCCGTACTCGCCGCCGCAGGGAGAGTGGAGGGCTGGAAACCGGTTTGACCAGTTTTCAACCGGTTCTGACTGGTTTGATCAGTTTCGACCGGTTTGAACCGGTTTGACCGGTCTGAACCGGTTTGACCGGTTTGACCCGACCCGACCTGACCCGAATGACCTGACCCGACCGTTGACCCGACCCGACCGTTGACCGTTGACTTCCTTTGACCAAAACTTAAAATGGCTTTGACCGACCCTTAAACGACCGTAAATCTTTTCCGTGTATACCTATTCTGATAGTTTTCGACGTCCCGAATCCGTTTTCGAAGTCCGTTTTGTCAAATTCAAACCCGAAGGCCTCCAAATTGACGGTCAAAGTGGTTGACTTTGACTTTAACCAAGAATCTGATTTTTTAAAAATTCATACTTTATGTTTTTCGACAAGCTGATTCCGATTCCGCAATCTGTTTGGCCAAATTCAGACTCGAAATACCCCAAAATGATAGTCAAACTCAAAAAATGCTTATATACTTAAGAATTTTAGCTTTGAATAATTAAGTAAGATTTGGGGTTGATTAATTATTATTGTTTGAATGTACAAGAGACTCTCCAGATCGTTCGACAGCTCGACCCAGCTCTTCTAGATCAGTTAAACCATGTATACCAGTATTCACCCGTTCGAAAACTGTAACAAAGCGTGGTGAAACTAGCAATCAATAGATCTACTATCTGAACCCATTATCGAGGTGTGTTTCTGTTTACTACATAATGGTTTTATATGTTTTGAAATATGGTACATTGAAATCTATGAATTATTATTGTTGGTACACCGATTTATTGTTGATGATTAATGGACTTTGATGACTGGTATATGGATATTGATTTTGGGATTGATTGAACTACAATTGTATAGCTCTGATCAAGCTAATAAACGGGCCTAATGTGACTCTTGAGGGCCCCAAGATGTTTCATTAGGTCGGTTTTCCTTTGCTGTGTGCTTAGGGTAAGCTACATGGACTTATTGACTTGGGATTAAGGATACAAGCTTCATAGCCTATCCTTAAGTCGGCTTTCTTTTTGCTATGTCCATAAAGTAAGCTATATGGAAAATAATTTTGGGAACTACTGATGGTGTACCAGAAAAGGGTTTAAACTATAATTTTCAAAAGTTAAACTCTTTTACGAATTTGTGAGATTTACTGGACTATGATTTGTTTAGTGTACCTATTGTGATTTTATGGTAATGTTGGGACACACTGAGCCTAGCTCACATTTCGAAAATGTTTTTCCCCTTTCAGATACTGTTGGTTAGATACTTCGGTTCGAGCACTTGGAGGATCAACATATCTCTTGAAGTATATCTGGTTGTAATATTTTAAACTTGCAAGTTGACTTTATTCTGGTGGCATGGACTTATTTTAAAGTATTGGATTTTATAATGATGATACTTTTGCTATTACTATTCAGTTTATCGTGGTTTTGATTTTTAAGATATGTTTTAAATTAATTTATTACTGATTGGTTTTATATTTAAGAGTTGAGTTTTAAATAGTATAATTTATTATAATTTCATGTCATGAATAATGTGGTTTTACATTGATTGGATAACGGTTTTGGAAAATGTCTTTGTTATCCACTAGACTTAGTCGAAACGCATAGGCAGGGTCTAGGGGGGTTATATTATTGGTATCAGAGCTTTTGGTTTTTAACCCTCGGATCGTGTATGAGTCCATATTGAAAATACGGTTTTGAAATATTTTACAAAACAAGTTACAAAGGCCATGTCACAAAATTATTAAGATTTTTAAATTGTGTTCGAGACTCTAAGTGCTTATCTAACCCTAAGTTTTATCTTCTGTAGTAAACTTGAGATCCATCAAAATGAGTGCTAGACGTGGTCGTCGAACTAGCCGTGGACGAGGTCGAGTGGCTACATTTACATATCCGATTGATGAGATACGGGTAGATCCCCCACCTCCGATAGGTGATCCTGCTCCTACGACCCCAACGAATCTTCCTCCTGCCACTGGTATTGGCATGACTACACCGATCATAGGAGCGACCGATATTGAGTCAGAGTCTACCGGAGTTGCTTTGGATGAGAATTTTGGTAGTCAATTTCTATAGTTGATACAGGGAGCAGTCAGAGCTACTGGTGTTGTATCAGAAGTTCCTATTTCGCAGACTTTGATTGCCAATGGAGTTAGAAATTTTGGGGGACAGATTGGTGGAGCTCCTACTGAAGCTGAGGATTGGCTCCAGGATACATAGAGACGCATGGATCAGTTGGGTTTAGACTCAACTAAGAGATATCAGGGTGTTGTGGCGATGTTAGATGGCAATGCCTACACTTGGTGGGAGTCAGTGACCAGTAGTGTTCCTACCGATCGTTTGACCTGGAATTTCTTTAAGGATCGCTTTCAGAGTTGTTTTCTGGGAGAGCGCTACTTAGCTCAGAGACGTCAGCAGTTTCAAGACCTGGTTCAGGGAGACATGACTGTTTCTGAGTACGAGATCGAGTTCTTGAAGTTGCTGAAGTATGTATTCAGTATGGTACCTACTGAGAGAGATCGATGTCGTAAATTTTCCCTTGGAATCAGATACGAGCTGCGTAGGCAAGTTGTAACCCATCAGGATGAGATATTTGATGTGCTGGTGGGCAGAGCCAAAGATGCTGAAGAGGTGGAGGTTTTAGCTTCTGGTAGAGAGCGTGTTGAACAAGAACGATCTAAGAAATTTTCAGGCCCGATGGAGTCATCAGCACAGTCCAGGAAAAGGACTCGTACTTCAGTCCCTTAGAGAAGCAATACACGTTTCAGGCCTGCAGCATCCTCACCGTTAGTTGGCAGTCGAGGTGGTTCCTCGTCGTATTATCATGGGTTCCTCTGTAAGTTTTGTGGTAAACAACACACAGGAGAGTGTCGTAAGAAGATGGGTCTTTGCTATCAGTGTGGATCTAGTGGTCATTTTCGGAGAGATTGTCCTCAGCTAGCTTCGTTTGAGCAGACCGCTACTCAGACTCTTGTACGTTCTCAGACTACAGTACAGACTCCAATTAGAGATCGTAGCCAAGTAAAGGCTCGTGGTTCAGCGTCCAAGACTGACAGTAGAGCCCGACCTCAGCAAAATAGAGGGCCAACAATTTCTGAGGCTAGACAACCAGCTTTGGTTTATACCACTAGACGTCGGGATGACAGAGATGAGCCTGAGGTTATAGCAGGTACATTTACCATTTATTCTATCCCATACTTTTCATTACTGGACAATGGCTCCACTCACTCCTATGTATCGAGCTCGGTATCTCGAAACCTTCAGATTCCGATCGAGAACACTGAAAGTACTGTTACAGTTATGAGTCCAATAGGACAAGTGGTATTAGTGAATAAAGTATTTCGGCGTCGTCCTCTCGAGGTTCAGGGAGAAATTTTTCTCGCTGATCTTATGGAACTTCCTTTAGAGGAGTTCGATCTAATTCTTGGGATGGATTGGTTGAATAAACACAAGGTAAATCTGGATTGCGAATACAAGCGGGCTACTCTAAAGACTTCAGATAGTCGGACCGTGGTGTTAATTGGTGAACGGCGTGGCTATCTCTCCAATATAGTTTCAGCTATGGAAATTGATCGTATGATCCGGAAGGGGTATGAGACTTTCATTGCTTATATTTTGAACACTAAAGGTTCATTGTCCACGATCGAAGAGATCCGTACAATTAGCGAGTTTCCTGATGTCTTTCCAGAGGAGTTGCCTGGTTTACCTCCTGATAGAGAGGTAGAGTTCGAGATAGAGACTTATCCGGGATCTGCACCTATTTCTATGGCACCTTATCGCATGACTCCAAAAGAACTTAAGGAGTTGAAGGTCCAATTGCAAGAATTATTTGATCGAGGATTAATTCGACATAGTACTTCACCATGGGGAGCTCCAGTTCTATTCGTGAAAAAGAAGGATGGGTCGCTAAGATTATGTATTGACTATCGGAAGTTGAATCAGATGACGGTCAAGAATAAATATCCACTACCCAGGATTGATGACTTATTTGATCAGTTGCGAGGAGCTACTGTATTCTCTAAGATTGATCTTCGTTCGGGTTATTATCAATTGAAAGTTAAAGGATCTAATGTTGCCAAGACGGCCATTCGCACTAGATATGGTCATTATGAATTCTTAGTGATGCCTTTTGGTTTGATGAATGCTCTTGCAGCTTTCATGGATTTGATGAATCGGGTGTTCTGACCATATTTGGATCAATTTGTGGTGGTCTTTATTGATGATATTATAATCTATTCTCGTACTGAGGTAGAGCATGACGAGCATTTGAAAATCGTTCTGCGGACTTTGAGAGAGCATCGTCTATATGCCAAACTAAGCAAGTGTGAATTTTGGCTTCAAGAAGTGTCGTTTCTGGGGCATATTATTTATGCGCGAGGTATTCAGGTCGATCCAAGCAAGATCGAGGCTATTGTGAATTGGAAATGACCCAAGAATATCTCTGAAATCTGCAGTTTCTTGGGCTTGGCTGGTTATTATCGACGTTTTGTTGAGGGCTTCTCGATCATTGCTTCTCATTTGACAAAGTTGTTAAGGAAGAATGTGCCGTTTGACTGGGGTGAGGCACAACAGGAGAGCTTTGAGAAATTAAAGACAGTATTGACTCAAGCACCAGTGTTGATTCAACCAGAGTCCGAGAAGGATTTTACAGTGTATAGTGATGCGTCACACTCAGGACTCGGCTGTGTTCTAATATAGGAAGGTAAGATGGTGGCTTATGCATCCCGTCAGCTGCGACCGCATGAGTGTAATTATCCTACTCATGATTTGGAGTTAGCAGCAGTGATTTTTGCCTTGAAGATTTGGAGACACTATCTTTATGGAGAGAAGTGTTACATTTTCACGGATCATAAGAGTTTAAAGTATCTTCTGACCCAGAAGGAGCATAATTTGAGACAACGACACTGGCTAGAGCTTCTAAAGGATTATGATTGCGTGTTTGATTATCACCCTGGTAAAGCTAATATTGTAGCGGATGCTTTGAGTCGAAAGAAGGTAACAGAGTTGAGATCTTTAATGGCCAGGATGAATTTATATGACGATGGCACTCTGTTAGCAGAATTACAAGTTAAGCCGACCTTGGTTGATGAGATCAAAGCTAAGCAGCCCCTTGATAGCTCCTTGCTTTCCATCTTTGAGCTAGTAGAGCAAGGGACAAGCTCAGATTACGCCCTTGATCAGGATGAAGTTTTATACTTCAAAGGTCGGTATTGTGTGCCAGATGATGCTGAGTTGAGGCAGACTATCCTCACGGAGGCTCATAGTAGTCCATATGCTATGCACCCCGGTGGAGATAAGATGTATCGGAATTTGAGAGAGAGGTATCATTGGGTCGGGATGAAGAAGGACATCTCAAATTTTGTGGCGAGGTGTTTCACTTGTCAGCTAGTTAAGGCGGAACATCAACATCCATCAGGTTTGTTACAACCTATCAAGATTCATGAATGGAAATGGGAGCGTATTACTATAGATTTTGTTACTGGTTTACCTATGACTCCTTCGAAAAAGGACTCAATTTGGGTGATTGTTGACATACTTACAAAGTCAGCTCACTTTATTCCTGTACGGATAAATTATACGTTGGACAAGTTGGCGAGGTTATGTATTTCAGAGATTGTTAGATTGCATGGTGTTCCGTTATCTATCATTTCAGATCGAGATCCGAGATTTACTTCGAGATTTTGGAAGGCGCTACATACGGCTTTGGGTACGAGATTGGATTATAGTACCTCCTTCCACCCACAAACTGATGGTCAATCTGAGAGAGTAATTCAGATTCTGGAGGATATGTTACGGGGTTGTGTAATCGATTTTCATGGTAGCTGGGAGAACTTTTTGCCTTTGGCTGAATTCGCTTATAATAACAGTTACCAGACCAGCATTCGTATGGCACCCTATGAAGCACTCTATGGGCGTAGGTGTCGCACCCCGATTTGTTGGACTGAGTTGCGTGATAGGAAGACTTTGGGACCTGAGTTAGTGCGGGAGACAGAGGACACAGTCAGATTGATCCGTGACCATCTGAAAGAGGCATTTGATAGGCAGAAATCTTTTGCAGATCAGAGAAGGAAAGATATACAGTTTGAGGTTGGAGATCAGGTCTTTTTAAAAGTTTCACCCTGGAAGAAAGTATTGAGATTTGGACGTAAGGGTAAACTGAGTCCGCGATTTATTGGGCTGTATCGTATTTTGAAGAAAGTTGGACCTGTTGCTTATCAGCTCGAGTTACCTTCCCATCTTAGTCGTATTCATGATGTTTTTCATGTGTCTATGTTAAGGCGATAACGTCCAGATCCAAGTCATATCATTCAGGTTGAGGAAGTAGAGCTGAGACCTGATTTATCATATGAGGAGGTGGCCATTCAAATCTTAGAAAGAGATGAGTGAGTTCTTCGGAATAGGCGTATTCCAATGGTCAAAGTTCAAAGGAGTAACTGAGGCCTCTCAGAAGCAACTTGGGAGACATTGGAGTCAATGGAGGCTCAGTTTCCTCAACTGTTCTCATAAGGTAAATTTCGAGGATGAAATTTCTTGTAGAGGGGGAGAATTGTAACAACCCGAATATTTATAAAATAATATTTAATTGAAATTAGAGGTTAATTGTGAAAATTGGTAAATTATTGGTGACTAAATCAAAATTTATGAGAGTTTATAGGCCATTTTAGAAGTGAAGGAAATCCAAGGACCAAGCCTTGAATTTACCCTAAAACTGTCGACAGCTTTGATTATAAGCGTGCATTTGGTTCTGATTTTCAGAACCAAAATGCTCCCAATTTTCCTCTCCTATACGCAGTTTCCAACTCCGATTCCGACGCCGTCCAAATTCTGATCATCGTTTTAAAACCACCTTTGTGTTCATCATCGAGCGTGGAACAAATCCTTCAATTTAATTGAAGCGAAACGCTGCCAAACGTCGGGAATTTACAGTCAAAGTCTCGACGTTTTTATTAGCTCTATCGCCGGGAAAATCTTAAATTCACCGCCGATCGTTGCTCCGTTTACGACACCTCCTGCACCATCGTGTTCCTTGTGTCGTTTCGAGTCCGCCGGTGTCAACCTTGTTCGCCGTCGACGGCGGCGCGTGAGGAGGTGGAGTAGTCAAAGATTTGGCCGAGTTGAAATCGAGCTCTCCGCCGTTCAAAAATTTGAACCGATTTTGTAAGTATCTCGAAATCGCTTAAAATAATTTTTAGAAAATTTTCCGGAATTTTTAGACCTCCAGAGGAGGCCTCACGCGCCGCACGCGCCGCCGCAGGGAGAGTGGAGGGCTGGAAATCGGTTTGACCAGTTTTCAACCGGTTTTGACCGGTTTGATCAGTTTCGACCAATTTGAACCAGTTTGACCGGTCTGAACCGGTTTGACCGGTCTGACCCGACCCAACCCGACCCGACCGTTGACTCGACCCGACCCGACCGTTGACTTCCTTTGACCAAAACTTAAAATTGCTTTGACCGACCCTTAAACGACCGTATATCTTTTCCGTGTATACATATTCTGATAGTTTTTGACATCCCGAATCCATTTCCGAAGTCCGTTTCGTCAAATTCGAACCCGAAGGCCTCCAAATTGACGGTCAAAGTGGTTGACTTTGACTTTGACCAAGAATTTGAATTTTTGAAAATTCATACTTTATGTTTTTCGACGTCCTGATTCCGATTCCTTAATCCGTTTGGCCAAATTCAGACTTGAAATACCCCAAAATGATAGTCAAACCCGAAAAATGCTTATATACTTAAGAATTTTAGCTTTGAATAATTAAGTAAGATTTGGGGTTGATTAATTATTATTGTTTGAAGGTACAAGAGACTCTCCGGATCGTTCGACAGCTCGACCCAGCTCTTTTAGATCAGTTAAACCACGTATACCAGTATTCACCCGTTCGAAAACTGTAACAGAGCGTGGTGAAACCAGCAATCAGTAGATCTACTATCTGAACCCATTATCGAGGTGTGTTCCTGTTTACTACATAATGGTTTTATATGTTTTGAAATATGGTACATTGAAATCTATGAATTATTATTGTTGGTACACCGATTTATTGTTGATGATTTATGGACTTTGATGACTGGTATATGGATATTGATTTTGGGATTGATTGAACTACAATTGTATAGCTCTGATCAAGCTAATAAACGGGCCTAATGTGACTCTTTAGGGCCCCAAGATGTTTCATTAGGCTGGCTTTCCTTTGCTGTGTGCTTAGGGTAAGCTATATGGACTTATTGACTTGGGCTTAAGGATACAAGCTTCATAGCCTATCCTTAAGTCGGCTTTCTTTTTGCTATGTGCATAAAGTAAGCTATATGGAAAATAATTTTGGGAACTACTGATGGTGTACCAGAAAAGGGTTTAAACTATGATTTTTAAAAGTTAAACTCTTTTACGAATTTGTGAGATTTACTGGACTATGATTTGTTTAATGTACCTATTGTGATTTTATGGTAATATTGGGACACACTGAGCCTAGCTCACCTTTCGAAAATGTTTTTCCCCTTTCAGATACTGTTGGTTAGATACTTCGGTTCGAGCACTTGGAGGATCAACATATCTCTTGAAGTATATCTGATTGTAATATTTTAAACTTGCAAGTTGACTTTATTCTGGTGACATGGACTTATTTTAAAGTATTGGATTTTATAATGATGATACTTTTGCTATTACTATTCAGTTTATCGTGGTTTTGATTTTTAAGATATGTTTTAAATTAATTTATTACTGATTGGTTTTATATTTAAGAGTTGAGTTTTAAATAGTATAATTTATTATAATTCATGTCATGAATAATGTGGATTTACATTGATTTGATAACGGTTTTGGAAAATGTCTTTGTGATCCACTAGACTTAGTCGAAATGCATAGGCAGGGTCTAGGGGGGTTACATTCTAGTATTATCTTCATATCATTTAACCAAATGTCTGTAACAACATAACCTTCATGAAATTCACCATTGAACTCGGGTGCTCTTAACTATTTTAACTACTTCTATACATTCATTCAACATAATGAAAAACATTCTTTAATCTTATACAAGCATTCCCTGAGGTGTTCGCTCTTTGCCCTGCCTAGTCAGGGCAGGTGAATTGCTATTACCTTCAGGTCTATCACATTTCGCTTCACTTTAAAAGCTCTCATAATCAGATATCTAATTTAATATAATGATTTAACTCTATTAAAAGGACAATACACTCCTTACACTATCAGATCAAAAAAAATTTTACTTTGTGTTCGCATGTATATTTTTTAAAACACTTTTGACTTCATTTTAAGCCTAGAATCGGCTTAACCATAGCTCTGATACCATTAAATGTTACACCCCAACCCGTATCCGACCCGGATCCGAGTCTGAGATGTCACATTAACTTTTCAAACTTCGACTCTCAAAGAAAATCATGAAAATTTTAAACTTTCATTAAAATAAAAGATGTTAATTCACACAAGTTGGACCAAAATAAACAAAATCAATCAGAGAATTAGTAATTCACAATTTCGTTACATGCCAACACACTATATACAACCAAATATCCACACTTAACTACAATTCTGATATGATCTGTGGAAAGGAGAGTCTGACCTGTCTTGATCCTCTTTACTTCTCATGTCGCTTTTCAGAACCTACGTGTGAAACACTCATACGCTAATTCGATGACTTAGTGAGAAAAATAAACATATAATGTAAACTATAACTTGTAATCAAGCATGAATAATTACTACTATTATATCATACCACTCATATCCTTATTCATGTAACAAATACACTACACACACACACATACATGTCATTATCATTCATATCTCTTATTCTCTTGTTCATATAATCTCTCATGTTCATATCATATATCTTAATATGTACTCACTTATATCATATAACATATACAATCAAGCAACTATATCATCATCTTCATTTTTATCACTATCATAGATTCCTTTTATCATATGATCTTATAGTTACCATTTGTACAATCATATATCACACATAACATTTCACAAGGAAACAAACATATCATCATATCAAGTTTATTTATATTATCTCTTTATTAGCCCATGTACACATCTGAGAACTAAAGATATTAAATTATATAGAGGTTGTGCACTATGCTATCACCACAACTCGTATAATTCCCTCAAAGGGCACTGAATATTTGTCCCGAATGACCACTATGTCTCGAAGGACCATTGATTGTTCCGAAGAACCACTATGTCCCGAAGGACCACTGTTTGTCCCGATGGACCACTGATAATCCCTCGACTCTTGGCATGCCAACTATACCCTAGCTCTCATATCACATAACATGGGTTTTATCTTTTATACCATTACACATCTTCACATAGCCACATAGCTTTTCACATAACATTTCGATTTGCACATGTAATTAGTTAACTTATTTTCACATAGCCATGTTCCATATTCATATCTCATAAGCACGTTGCTCATATTACTTATATTCACATATACATTCACATCACTAATTCATATAAGCTCATGTATTCACATGGGTCATTTCTCATAGCATATCATATAGCTTCACAACTCATCTCATATAATTTTATGCATATACCCTTATATCAATACCATATAACGTATCTTACCGATTTGCATAATCCCTTACAACATACAAAGTTTATACTAATTCCATATATTTACTTAATTCAACCTCACATATTTTATTATCTAAACCTATATTCACATATGATCTCCTATATAATTCTTATATAACTACTATTAAATATTAGTATAATAACTTATGCCAATGTTTCTTAGTTACATCTGATTCTCATTTTCTATCATATATATACATCAATGTTACTCAACTTATTTCAGTCTTCATTTAATGATATGAATCCATCATATTAGTTATATAGAATCTAACTTACATAAATTATACTTGGTTATCATATTTCATATAAATCATTGCCCTACAATATACTATATGTCATATAGTTCCCTTCCACTTATAACATTCCCTAGTGTTTGTGTACACTTATTATATATTTTACCCATGGTTCTTATATCTTCTCATAGTCATATAGACCCATAATTCCTCATTAACTAACCTATATTACATGTCCATATAATTCTGGGTATTTATACCACCAAGTGTATACCATTTTCTCTTGTTATAACTTAAATCTTTATTATCTACATAGTTCATGATCATATAACATATATCATCTTCTTATCTAATCACATGAATTATATATATATATATATTCATATGATTTACTACTCTAACATATATCCATACATATCATAACATATAACACAGTTACTTATACCAACCACATGCTTATATTCATTAATTCAAGCATTCTAATATAGGAAAAAGACTTAACACAAGTCTTATTTCCATGAATCACCATATACAGTACACTATGCACTCACCTTAGCCTTGCTTTGGTTCGATCCTAATTCTTCGATTATTCCGGAACAAGATTACGCTCTAAACCTACATAGTAATACATTGATACGTATAAGTATACTAGTTGATATCTTCTAAACTATCACTTCTTGGGCTAAAAGAAAGAATATTTTCATCTTTTAATGAAGGTATGCATTGATGCACTCTACAGTGTATCGATGCATTCCTTAACGTGTGCATCGATGCACTACCTGTGCATTGGTACACCAATTACATTCAATTTTTTCCTCTTAAGGGGGTGCATCGATGCACTTCTTATGCATCGATGCACTCCTTATGCATCGATGCACTCCTTATGCATCGATGCACTAATTGCATTTAATGTTTATTTATTTGAGAGTGCATCGATATCCATTGAAGATGTACTGATGCACACAACCCAGAAATGTCATTTTAAACACGAAAATCCCTTCATTTTCCTCTCAACACTTCATTTTTGACATTCTTTAATATTCCTAACTTTCATACACATATTTACACTTATTTCTACTCAATAATCACTTCTTTAACCTCCCAATCATATCTTTTATATGACATTTAAGAATCATACGCAAATATCAACATGTTCCAAATCTCATTCTAACATTTCATATTCCTTATTTAGATTGATGACAAATCAAATTCAACTTCCAATTCTAATTATCAACTCTATATCAAGATTTCATTCAAGAACTCATATTCTTTAATCTCTCCTAATTCCATCATCTTTTGATTTTAAGATAACTTAAGCTTTCCTTAAGCTTAATTATCTTCTAATGATAGAAACCCAACTTAAATTTCAGCTAATAATCAACTATTAAGAAATTTTACCTTTGCAAGTTGGAGTCTACGGCTGGGAGAAGGAAGAAGAAAACTATGGAGAAATCTCTCCTTTCCCCACGTGGTTCCCTTATCTTATAAGAGGGAAAAATATCTTTAATGCTAAATGACCATTTTGCTCTTTGATTCCTTGAATAATTACTAAAACCTTGAGGACATAATTTTGAATAACTCATTGAACTATTCAAATATCCTACTTTAATCACCACATTCTGAAGTTTTACACTTTAGTCACTAACCCATAGTTTGGGATGTTACAAGCAGTTTGTGAGCCTGAAAATGAAATCGGAAATGGCAATACCGAGACAGAATCTGATCCGGCAATCAATCCGTCTTTGCCAGATGAGTGCACCCAAGCAGACCAAGAGATTGACTTGTTAGAGGAGTTGCCTGTTGATGTAATTGATGAGGAACCAACCATTTCAATTGATGAGGAACCAATTGAGGAAGTATCAAACTACAATGCAAAAGATCAAAAAGAAGGTGAATTTACTAATAGCCGTGAGCCAGAAGTAGAGATGGAGCAGAAGGTGGTCAATAATGACAAATTCGATATAGTCTTCAAACCGGAGGATGCTCACTCAACAACAGATGAAGAAAAGGAGTGTTGGAAGTCAAACTCAACATCCATATGTTGGAATTGTGTAGAATCTAAACGTGGCGGCAACAAGATTGTTGTATTGGCAACAATTAGTGTTCAACTCTTAGAAGCAAATTAACGTGGAAATCAAGGTGGCAAACATGATTTGATGTCAGCAGCCGTACTTGGATAATAATGGAGGCAACACATATACTACTTATTAATTAAGTAATAATTGGCAAGCAAAGATGTCCACAACGACAAGCAAATTCAAGACGACGAGAAGAATGTAGAAGCAGTTTATTATATATATATATATATATATATATATATATGGGTGTTCTAGTTTAATGTGTATAATGTAATACGAGTGAAGAAAAGTAGAGAGATTTGAGAGAGCTTAACAAAGCTATAAGGAGTTTATAAACTAACCGCAGCTAGTATTGTAATATTGTGGTAACGTCATTGTAACGTATTTTGCTTCATATCAATAATAGTTCGAGTTATAATTTATTGAGTGTTCATCTATGCTTCCAACATAGATATTGTCAATAAAGAAGTAAACTATGTCGTAATGTTTTGAGATGGTTGTGCACCAAGTTTTATCTTCCCAAGAAACTAAAATATCTCTATCTTCTTTGAACCATCTATAAAATTATCAGCATGATCTTAAATCGATGATTTTTATCATCACATCTCTAACTCCTTTGACCCATCTATAAAATTATCAAAGTACTTGACCTCATATTGATAATTTTTATTATCAACAACATCAAACTAAAGGGGTTGAGGATGACGAAAAACATGTCGAAGAGTAAGGGAGTGTTCAATTTAAAAAAGAAAAGGTAAAACATAAGGTAATGTTTCTCAATCCCAATGGAGGAAGAGCTACAACAATCGATTGTTTCAGTGCATCGATTTGGAGATTATATGGTTATATCTCAGTAATAAAATATAATTTATCTAAATTTGTAAAAAGATAATAAATATCATTCTAAATTATCTAAAATATATAATTAGAAGTCTTAATATGAATTTAATTATAAATAATTAATACAAATATTAAAATTGTAAATAAAAATATGATATTAATCTCATATAAGAATTCATGCACACGTTGTCTTTGATGAAATAGATGCATTTTGCTTTTTAAAGTTGATTGAATCATTCTAAGATGCATTGAATAGATAACCCACAATTAATCGTATTATAAGAATACATATTTAGGTATATAATTGAATTTTTATAGTAATCAAAATCTTGAATTACAACAAACGTGATATGTTATAAAAATATTGACTTATATATTTGTGTGTTTGTTAACAATAACAACCATTAGTATTTGTATTTTAATTAAACTTAACTCTTAATTTTCCGTATAAAGTCAAAAAAAATTTCTTTAATAAATGTGTAATTTGATAAGAATCAAAGAACAATGCAATTTTAATTTAATCTAATTCATTTACTAAAATATAGTACCTCAAGAATATTTGATTTGATTGATAACAAATCCTTATTTTTTCAATAAATTTATTAAAACATTAAGGAATAAATATCATGCTGTCGTACCTAAAAAATTCACCACTTCAGTGATTCTTTCTCTTCATTCTTTTTTAAATTTTTTGCGTTAAGGGATTTTGGGATTTATTTTTTTTGTGAAAGAAGACGATGGAACTAGATCTTTCTCCTAAATTGGCTAAGAAAGTGTACGGTGGCGATGGAAGAAGCTACTACGCTTGGTGCCCCGATGAACTCCCCATGCTTTGTCACGGCAACAATGGTGCCGCCAAGTTGACCCTTGAAAAGAATGGCTTTGCCTTCCCTCGGTATTCTGATTCGTCGAAGGTTGCCTACGTGCTTCAAGGTATCATCTTTACAGATTTATCTCTTTTCTTCTTAATCTGTTCCTTGGTTTCGTTTTCTTTTCTAACATAGCTTATTGATACATAGGAACCGGTGTTGCTGGAATTATTCTCCCTGAATCTGAGGAGAAAGTAATAGCAATCAAGAAGGGTGATGCCATTGCTCTCCCTTTCGGTGTCATTAGCAGGTGGTACTGTTGAAAATCAAAGTTTGGCACTGAAGGGTGCATGGCCAGAAATCAAAGTTTGGCACGGAATATGCAATGGTCAAAGAGCATATTTTGTTGAATTTTGGTAATGAGAAAATTATAAATTTAGTCCCTATACTTTAAGGTATTTATAAAATTAGTCCTTAAACTTCAACTATAAATATCCTAACCTATTTAGCTTCAAAATCATCCCAAATCATTCTAAATTTCTCTCAATACTAGAGAATTTTCTTGAGAGTTGTTTTCTTCTTTTTATCAAGAGAAAATTGTCATTGTTTTCTATTTGTTAAATCGAGAGAAGTTGTAATTCCTATTTTCTCATAGTGAAATTCTTTTACTTTTGCCCGTAGTTTTTACCCTATATTATTTAGGGGGTTTCCACGTAAAATTTGTGTCTTTTTTATTTTCCTTTTAATTTTCTCAAATTATCAACTACGATTTTGCTATATCTGATAGCCGTATTCCGCAACAAGTACAACAAGGAAGATTCTGAATCGGAGGTTCTCTTTATGGGAGATACCTCTAAAGGTCACAAGGGCGGCCAATTTACAGATTTCTTTTTGACTGGCGTTAATGGTATCTTCACTGGCTTCACAACCGATTTTGTCAAAAGAGCATGGGATGTGGATGATAATACTGCTAAGGCTCTCATTCGCAACCAACAAGGTAGAGGCATTGTCAAGCTTGATGCTAGTGTTAAGATGCCTGAACCAAAGCCTGATCACCGAAAAGGAATGGCTTTGAACTGCGAGGAAGATCCTTTGGATACTGATACCAAGAACGCTGGAAATGTCGTGCTCTTGAATACAAAAAATCTTCCTTTGGTTGGTCAGGTGGGGCTTGGTGCTGATCTCTTTAGATTGGAAGGCAATGCAATGTGCTCCCCGGGGTTCTCTTGTGATTCATCTTTGCAGGTAACTTATATTTTCAAGGGCAGCGCCCGTCTCCAAGTTGTTGGTGTCGATGGAAAAAGGGTCTTGGAAACCATTGTGAAACCAGGTAACCTGTTGATTGTGCAAAGGTTCTTTGTTGTTTCAAAGATTGCAGATCCGGAGGGTTTGTCGTGGTTCTCGATCATCACCACTCCCAAGTATGCTACTCGTTGAGAGTTTAAATCCATTAATTAAAATTGTATATAACAGTTTTGCCAATAGCGAGACATAACTTGTTTTGATTCACGTTTGCAGCCCTGTATTCACTTACTTGGCTGGAAGCATTGGGGCATGGAAGGCTATATCCCCTGAAGTTTTACAGGCAGCTTTCAAGGTTCCTGCTGAGACGGAGAAGCTTTTCCGGTCCAAGAGAACCAATGATGCCATTTTCTTACCACCACTGAAATGAAGAAACATTATTCTTTTAGGTTTAGTTATTCCAAGCAAATGGCTTTTAGGTAGGCCTGTAAACGAACCGAACGCACACGAACGGAGGTATGTTCATGTTCGTTCATTTAATAAATAAGCGAACATAAACGAACACGAACATAAACGAACAAATTTTTTTTTGTTCATGTTCGTTCATTAAGGAATATAGCTTGTTTATGTTCGTTCATTTAATAAATATACAAACACGAACATAAACGAACACGAACATAAATGAAAACGAACATAAACGTTGGAGACCCTACCTTCCATTGTTCTTTCATGAAAAATAGTCGACAATGCAAATCAACCAAATCTACAGTGATAAATAGCGTAAGAGCTGATTAGCAGTGATGAAATGTTTGAAGATATCAGATATTTCGATCGATCTTTTAAAGATATTAAATGATTCACACGACTTTAATTTAACGCTATAACATATATCTTAGTGGTCTATGATTACATATGAACAATCATTTTCCACTACGTTATTCTAATAAATTCGCTGGCTAAAAGTTTCGTGACATCAATGTCAGACATTAGTGAGATTTGTTAATAATGATCATTTCCGTTGGTAGAGTAGAAAATTTAACAGCATGAAGATTTCGAACGGTACAAATTGGACTACAAGGCAATAACATAGATTCGAAATCCCTTCGATGCTACATATCGTAACTAATATTATTGTTAAACCATCATTCAAAATTTTAACGTACCTAAAGTCTACTCCACAACTAAAAGTCACACAAGAACTATGAAAACAAAAGTTCATTGTCAAAGTGTATTTTCTACTTATTAATGGGTTCTTCCTGAAAAATCCATTACTTTCGCTATTACACTCTTTTTCAGAAATTGCATAGAAACATTTGTTTTGTTTTCTGGCAAATTTTATATATTTTTCTCTTTACTGATGCTCATATACTTCCGATTGTTACCTTTATCTTCCTATCTATTTCTAGAAAGAAGTATTATGTTTTCTTGAGTTTTAGATGTGAAGATACCGACAATAACTTTACATATCAACTATTAAGCCATATAAAACAGAGAAAGAGATGAAAACAGACCTGTAAAACTTCAGATTGCACTATAATATAACTTGTTTTGAAGCTTTCACCGATCGTTTCCACTCTCCAATGAACACTAGGGGGAAAATGAATATAGGTACGAGGTGCCACAAAGGTTAACATATTGGATTTAATCTCCAAATAAAATTGGGATAATTATTGAGTTGGTCATCAGAATATCAAATTAATTAATATTTTTAAGATACTTACAAATTGGTCACCAAAATTGATTTAAGAAGATTGGGTTAAACATAAATGAACGAACATAAACGAACATAACCGAACGAACATAACCAAACGTTCACGAACGTAAATGAACGAACGAGACCTATGTTCATGTTCGTTCATTTAATTAAACGAACACAAAATATTGTTCATGTTCGTTCATTTAATAAATAAACGCACATAAACGAACTTCTCGTCGCACGGTTCATGAACGGTTCGCTGAACGTTCATTTCATTTACAGGCCTACTTTTAGGGATAGATTTTCATACAGGGGAGGGACAAGCCCAAAAATTCTCTTTATTTTCTTCATCGTTTTCCTTCACAACAGGAATTAGGTGCCGTTGAGGCATATGATTTCTTTTTCAAAGTTAGATTTATTTCCCCCAAAGTGCAATTGCGCTTTCCATTTGACTCTTACCATTGGTTAATATGGATTTACTTTGAAATTCATCTATTTAAATGTGAAAAACTGTAATGCAACATAATAAAAATGTTGTGTACCACATGCTTTTAAAAAACTAGATCTAATACACATAAAAACCTTATGAATACAATTGGAAAAGAAATCAACGTTTGAAAACAAAGATAAATAACGAAGTCGAATGTTCACATTTATCTTCTTTAGGTGTGGTCGTTGATCTCTATTGTCAACTTTCTTTTACGTCAATATTAATATCAAAATGTTTAGATTTAACATCCTTTCTTAAGATTATTTTTTCACAAAATTCAATAAAAACCAATAAAATATTATCTGAAGTTTAGACCTGATGAGTGTTTAGAATCGTCAATCTTTGCTCGTTATTTTTTCGATTTTGTGGGATTATTGCTGCTAAATTGGTCGTGTTATGTTTGTTTTCGTGCAGGTCCTTACTTTCCAGAATTAGTGACAAAACGGGCGAATTCTGTATTTTTTTTTATTATTTGGTCATGACTGGAGACATGGGCACGACTCCTGGCACGACGCGTGTGGCGTGGAAGTTTCTAGAAGGTCCAGTTAATGACGGCTTCTAGAAGACTTTCTCCGCACGCCTTCTGGAAGATGGACGAGCAGAGTTGCATTAGGAGACTAGTTTAAGTTTGAATTTAAATTAAAAAAAACAATTATCTTTAGGATTATTTTATTTATTTTTTTTGTTTATCTTTTAGGCTTTGAGAGGCTATAAATGCCCACTTGGGATAAGCCTAAACTCATCATTCAGATTACATTCTTATTTTCTCTTTAGTTTTTATAAAAGTTTTTTCTTTTTACTTTTCAAGTTCTTTTCACTTTTCTTTTATTTTTCAAGCTTTGTTTTCAAAATGCTAAGTATGACTTTTGTCATGCTTAGCTAAACTTTTCATAAGCCGAGAGCTGTCGCAATGACTCAATTCCATCGGGAGAATTGAAACAGATCCTTAATATCTTCAGAATATCTCTCTCAATCTCTGCGCTTATTTTTTCAAAATCAAAACAGTTTTCAAAATCAAAGATTGACTTTGGTCAAAAGGTTGTTGCGATTAAATGTGTGGGAGGAAGATTCGGCTTATAGAAAGCAATTCGACTTCCTGGGAACACACTTGGCGAGATAGCTTCGCCAAGAGGGAATTGAGATCAGAATTGATGGTTATCGAAGCAACAATCCGAGTCGGACGCCATGAACTTAAACGATAATTGATCTACGACAATTGATGTTGTTAGAATCAATTACCGAAGCCGGAATCAAAGATTGCCTTGGGTATTCGGTATACAAGATAGAGTCACGTGGATAGTCCTTGTAGACAAAGTAACTAACGTGAATCCCGAAGAGAAAACCTTATTCGATGATCATAAGGAAATTGAGTCAAAGCGAAGCTTGAGGCTACTTTTACCGTATTTATTCACAATCTTCATCTTCTTATTTTTACTTTAATTGCTGTTATTTATTTAATCGCTTTTATTATTTTAATATATTTTTACCAAAATCCCCCCATTTTTACTGTTTCACGCATGACATAAATAAATCATACAGAAATTTATAATTTTCTAATTCCCTGTGGAATCGACCCTTACTTCTCTTTACTACGTATTTCCTTTATTTATTGATTGAGAATAATGAATTTATTTTGACATCTAAAACGACAGTTGTCAAGACCTTCTAATGATTCAATATCCTTTGGGACTATCCCATGACTAGTTTTGGGATTTGTTATTTCGCTTTCTTGAAATAATGCTTTTCACCATTTAAATTTTTGAACAAACACCTCAAATCTTAAAATTCATTAGTCCAAGAGCTGATATTTTTTATGTTTAATTTTATGAGTTTTAAAAAGATTTTGAGAAAAATTAAACTAATAAAATTGTAAAAAAATTGAAATAAATTCATTAGCATTTAGAGTAGTCGCAAAATACATCAAAGATAGTTTGGATTCACAAAGATGTATTCATTCTTACTGCTCCACGTCTCATTTGTGTTTCATTTCTTATTTTCTTAGCTTTCGGAATATTATGCAATCTTAATGTGCTCAAAGTACTTTTAACTTTGAATTGCGAAAAAAAATTATTTTAAAAATTTTGGTTTCAATTAGCTATGATGTTGTATCTTCGCTTGATGTTTCAGGGTGAAAACATATTGCAGATGTGCTTATACATTTCTTCTTTTTCCTCCTCCTCCTCTTCCTCTTATAAGTGAAAAAGGGAAAAAGTGGGGTTTTACTTGAACAAGTCACAAAATTGACAACATCTAATGCTTCTGCTCGTTCTGTATATATCATTGTCTTTAACATGTCAAAAATATTATTTTCTGAAACAAGAAGAAAAATAAGTGTGCTCAATTGTAATACTCCAAAATTTTGACAAGTGATCAAAATGTAAATTTTGAAAGTTTGACGGCCAAAGTATAAACTTAGGAAAAGTTCAAGGACTAAAGTGATAATTTTCCCAAAAAAAATTTTATTCCATAAATAAATAGTTTATCCTTAAGAATGGATTCTCTATGAAATTCATATTTTGATCTAGAGTTTGTGTAAACAGTTATGAAGCGATAAAGTTTGGTAAAATATTCGGATAATCAAATCGAATCAAAAGTTTACAAAAATTTGAAGGAAGATAGTTTGAGGTTAGAAATATTATTTTGATATTTTTAATCAGTATTATTTGATGTAGATAAGTGGAATTAAGTGGATTTTCCATGTTAAAGTAGAATAGTGAAATTAAGCAACTAAATTGAATTTTTTTGATAACTAGAAGGGCAAAGATGGAAATTCACAAATGATATTTTTATATTTATTTAATGTTATAAAATAGATATTAAAAGGTGGCATGGAGGTAAATATCAAGATTTATTGAGGGTAAAAAGGATATTTGGATTAAAATGAATTTTAAATGAATTTTAAATTAGATAAAAGCCATGTGTAGCTAGATTTTTATTAGAGAAATATCAAGAAACTCTTCTTCTTCCTCTAATTGCTTCCGTGAGATTCCCCCAAGGTGATATTTTTTTTCATTTTTTGAGTCATTTTATTTAGATTTTGGACTAAGTTGTGAAATAGAAATTGTTCTTCATTAAATTCTCTTTCATTTGGTGTTAATATTTCATTGAACTCTTGTTTGATTGGTTGAATTGGTGATTATGGTGGATGAAGGGGAGATTAGAATTCAATGAAATAAGGTTGGATTATGATATTAGAAGTGTTGTAGAGTTATAATCAAGCATGAAAGTTGATTAAAAATCATTGGAGGGACTAAAATGAAAATTCGTCTACTATAGGGGTTTATGAAAAAAAATATTGAATTTGATTTGTTTGATATGGAATGGATTGAGAATGGTTGTAATTGAATAGAAATGAATTGTAGACGATGAATTTATGGTTGAACCAAACTTGACACCATGGGAAACAAGTCCCTAAATATGCGACCATGAAGAATAATTAGGGGAAAATATACAAAATTTTCGTAAGGGCTTAGATTGAGTTTAAGAATGATTCTATGTGATTGGAATGGTGTTTTGGATCAAATTGGAATTTTGTGAAGCATTAAGGGTCTTTTTGAAGTTTTTAGGAATTATAGGATTAAAATGTAAATGTTGGAAAATTAGTGTACTATGTTAGAAATTATAGTTTGAATGACGAAATGTTGAATTGGATTGGTTTGAAAAGTTGAATAATATTTTTAGGGATCAATTTTCAAGTTTTGGAAAGTTAGTGATGAAATGGCAATTTTTCAATGTTAAGGATTTATTTTGGAAGTATTGTGAAATTGGTTGATTGGTGATAGTACTGGAATTTGAGTGGAATATGAAGGGACTACTTTGAAGGTTTTTGAAAAGATTGGGATTATTTTAAAGAAAATTTAATTGGTAACTAAAAGTGGAGTCTTGAAAAGTTTAATGAATGGTTGTGATGAATGATTACTTAAGGGACTTGAAAGGTTGATTTTATAGAATTAAAGTTAGTTTCAATTCGATGAAGGAAAATTAGTATTAAATATGCATTGATGGCAACTTTTAAAATTGTCAAAAAATTGATCGTTCTGCACATCGTGATCGAAATCAAGTTCCAAATGAGTTAAAAGAAAAGGATTAAGTTTGAATTAAATTAATAGTAGAAAATTAAGCTAGTGAGGCATCCAATGAGTGAACCTAAATATTTTATTAAAGATAATACGAGGATGGCTTGCAATGAATCAACCTCGATTGATTTATAAAGAAAATATTTTAAAATGTTATCTTGAATATACGTTTTAGTGGTGCAATTGGCATAACAAGAGATGGAGGGTTATTGATCAATAATGCAGAGGTACATTTATGTACAACAAAAGTACTAAATACATTTATGTATTCAGGATCATAGATACAATGTTACTGTGTTTTACAGTACATGTACATTCACAGAGCACATATGGTGCAATCATATGGCATTTTATGTGCAAATTATTCACATATAGTTATACTACACATAGCATATAACACTCAAACATAGACTCGCGTACCATATATCCTCATAATGTACACTGGCTTGTGATATGATTTGAAATAGAATAATACAAAACTCATAGAATTATTTTATAGTTGAATAGTTTAAATACAAATCTCTAGTGATTGAATCTGATCTTGACAAGTAATTTTATTTTATACTTGTTTTATTTTAATAATTTTTTTATACTACGATATATGTTTTATATGTTTTTATAGAAATTTTATATCTTTTTTACTTATTACTTCACTAAGTGGAAAACTTAACGTATGATTGTTTCACACGAAGTTACAAGTAAGAGAGCATAGTAAACAATATACCAACATCATTTTCGAGGAATCAAATTACCCCAAAATCAGTAAGGGTATCATGTTTTGTTATCTATCCTAGATAGTGACATGTATAATAAAGAATTTTAGCTGCTTTGATATAAATATTAGTTATAAAATGGTTTGTAACATAAAATCTAGAGCTGTTTTAAAATAGATAATATTAAGTATTATTAGTAATATAAATGAACAATATAATATTAAATTATGTTTAAATATTAATTAGTTGATTTTTTAAATTAGACAATTTTTAGGCATTTTCATTTATGATATTGCAAACAATATATAACTGTCTAGTTGCTATCTAAAATCAAATTCGATTTTGACATTTAAATATTTATAAATAACAAATGTTTTACACGACTGATGTTACATGTCAAAACTATTATTTTCTGCAACAAGAAGAAAAAGAAGTATGCTCAACATGCTAATACAATCCATGGTTGTCGTAAAGGAAAAAGGGGACACATGAATAAATAAACTGCATGTGTTTATGTTTTGGTCTCTTAATATTAAAAATATTAGAGGTATTCTTCTACAATTGATGATTAAAATAGTTATGAAAGAGAAAGGAAGTTCAAACTTTATCATAACACTCTTTTATCTCATCTACATGCTTTGAAAGAAAAAGAGAAAGTGATAGCTCAAAGAGAAAATCCTCCCATAAAAAGAATCTCAAAAGCATCTTCATCGTGTTTGTTCTACTAATGATAGCTTCACTATCTGCAACAATTAGGTCTGATTCATTCAATGCCTTATCATCTAAATTGAAAAAGTAAAATCAAGGCAACAATAAACCGACCAACCAAAACAATAACAAACATGGTGATAAACACTGAAGGAAACAATAAGTTTTTCGGTACAATACCCGACTTCGAATTGTGGAGCTTTGAAATTGGATGGGGAAATGAGATCGTAGGCGGTGGTTATGGAACTAGTTTCAGAAGTCCTAAGGAAGGATACTCTAAAGGTTGTGTTATTAAACCCACAATTGTTTTTAAATATGAAGGCCCTTGTTATAACAAGAAGCTAACCTACCATGCTAAGTGCTTCGCTTATTATAGTCTATCAAGGAAAGGTTACGGCGGCGGTGAAGACGACAATGACTACACCATGGATTGTAAGATCAATGCATGGTTTACTGTTAAAAAGGGTAATATACAATAAAGTGTTCGTTATGTCATTAAACATAATGACTTAGCCATGTATGATTATATATGAGATGTATGAAGATTTTTTTTTGTTAAAAAGGGTAATAAAAATGTTGTGTATCACATGCCTTAAAGAAAATTAGATTTAATACATAAAAAAATCTTATGGATACAATTGGAAAAGAAATCAACGTTTGAAAACAAAGATAAATAAGAAGTTGAACATCAATATATAGTTAGATTTCATTTGAGATGCACGGAAATTTTGATAGTATAAATTAAAATATATTAAATAAGTTTCATATTTATATTTACTTAATCAAAGAAAACAAGGCCAATCAACTGACGAGAAATCAAGAAGTGTGATCAACTGCACCTATGGCCAAGGAAGCTGAAAGGCTGTTAGCATTACGATGGACATTTGAAAAATAAAACATTTAAAATATCCCGATAATTCTAGGGACAATATGACTTAGAAAACCAAGAGACCTCGCGCTAGCTTGAGTCAAATTTTCAAGGCTTTAGCGACAAAATCACTAACCACATAATAATGTGATCATTATTTTCTTACAAAAAATCTTAAACTTCTTTAGTTGTGGTTGTTGATCTCTATTGTCAACTTTCATTCACATCAATATTAATATATATAAAAAATGTTCACATTTATTGTCGAGTTATTTATTTTGTTACTATTTTTCATTAATTATTCCTTGGGGCATGACTTGGGCATGGGCAGATTAAAATGTTCACATTAAAGGATGGACACATGGGCATGACTTGGGGCATGACGATGTCCGACATGGCAAATTATGATAGTTGAGTCAACAACAATTTCTAGAAGGCGATCCAATCAACATCATCTAGAAGGACAGGAGGACGACAATTACTTAGGAATTAATATTTAGTTTGAATTTAAATGTTTGAGAATTATTAACTTATTTTTAGGATTTTATCTTTCTATTATTTAGGATTTTATTTAAATATTTTTATGATTATCTTTAGGTTATCTCAAGCTATAAATACCCCTTAGGGTGAAGCTTGAAAGATGTTAAGTATGATTTTTATCATGCTTAGTTAATTTGGTTTTTTTTTTTAGGTTTTAATTTTTATAAAGTTTTTTTTTTCATCTTCATTCTTGCTTTACATTTTAATTTGTTTTCTTTTAAAACATGTTAAGTATGATTTCTACCATGCTTAATTTATTTTCTCATTTAGCCAAAAGCTTAGCGATGACTCAATTCGTTTCATGAGAATCGAAAAGCACTTAATAACTTTGGATTACATTCTCAATTTTATGGAAACTTGGATTGACAATCGACCTTTCCTTTAAAATCTTAACATTATCATTTCAAAAAAAAAAAAAAAAAACTCACTGATTTGGATGTTATTCTAATTTAAAGTTGGGAGGAAGGATCAACTTGTAGCACATTTGACTTCCTATGAACATACTTAAATTGATTTGGTCCGAGTCGATTGCGGTGGTTAGTCCAAACAATGACTGAATTTCAAAGATTAACTTGGGAATATCGATTTACGAGAGAGAAAAATAAGTTAGAGGGGTTGGGCCTTGTAAATTGTAACCGCCATAAATCTCGAAGTAAAATCTTTTTCAATGATCGAAATGAATTGAGGCAAAGAGAGGCTTAAGACTATTTTATTCAATTAATTTTATTCTCTCAAATTTACTTCCATCATTTTTTCTAGATTCAATTCTTTTACTTTGAGCATTTATTTTTACTTTACTATCTCAACTTAATTTCCTCCCATTTTTCTTTATTTTCTCACCAAGTGAGAATCAAAACTTGTCAACGTCAGCTAGGGGTGTTAAAAAATACCCGACCTGGTTGACTAGACCCGTTGACCCATCGACTCAAACTTAAAAAAATCGAGTAATCTTCTTAAAAAAATTACCCAACCAGGTCAGGTGCTCGACCCGTGATTTTTTCCAGGTAGATGGGTCGAGTCTGGACCAAAATTTCTTTATAATCGAGTACCCAACCCAACCTGGTAGTTTTAATATATATATATATATATATATATATATAGTTTAAAATATTTTTTTTATTTTAGGTTACTTAATATTTTACCTTAAAATTAAATTTAAATCCCTAAATTTTTCTTAGATTTATATTATGTACTTTTAAGATTTAAAATTTTCAAAGAAAGTTTTATTAATTTGTAAATACGAGATTCGAAAAAGATCACGATCGATATTAATATTTTTAATATTTTCTTCTAGAAATAAAATTTAATTATATATATATCCAAATATTTATCCTTACAATTAACTTCAAATCACTAATTTTTGTGTGTGGATTGTGTATTATGAATTTTTAAAATTTTATGTATTTCCTATGAGTTTAAAAAAATTAAATTAGAAAAATAAAAAAAATATGAGAATCGAGTACCCGAATTTTATGGGCACTCGACTACCGAGAACTTGAACTTAGCGGACCATGTCACAGGCTTACAAATATAGTACCCAATACAGTTTTGAGCACCCCTAACATAAGCAATTCCTTAGTCCCTGCGGATCGACCCTTCTTCTATTTACTATGCTTATTCATTCATTTATTTTGAGATTAAGGATTATTTATTTGACAATATATGAAGCTTGTCAAATTGGCGTCATTACTGGGGTCTTCGGCAAATTACTGATTATGACTAGGAAGAATCTAGAGAACTAGTATATTGTGAACCAAATATCGAAGCATTAGCCCAAAGACTACACGCATGCACATTTTGGGAAAGAATACAATGACAACAGTAAGAACAACAACAACACAACAATCCAAACCGGATCCAGAAATACCCTAGATGCTAAAACGTACTTCAAGTTTGACAACGTAGATCTGGTTCAGATGGGTGACCAAATAATTTGGGAACTAGTTGAGGCACTTGCCGTTTAACAACTGTGGACACTCATATTCGTCCATATTTTTTTATTTTGTTTATATATAATATAATTTTGAAAACATTTTGAAAATATATATGATATATAGTTTTTAAAACATTTTTGAAAACATATATATATTATATAGTTTTTAAAACATTTTGAATATATATATATATATATATAATATAGTTTTTAAAACATTTTGAAAACATTTATATATTATATAGTTTTTAAAACATTTTTGAAAATAAATATAATATATAGTTTTTGAAAAACATTTTGAAAATATATATAATATATAATTTTTAAAATTTTTTTGAAAATTATATAGTTTTTAAAAAACATTTTTGAAAATTATATAGTTTTCTAAAAATATTTTTGAATTTATGTATAATATATAGTTTTTAAAAGAAACTGTTTTAAAAATGTATATTATATAGTTTTTATATTTATTATTATTATTATTATTATTATTTATTATTACTATTATTTTTTTATTATTACTTATTTTATTTTATTTTTTTCAGGTCCAAATGGGTCAACTGTCCAGTAATCCAAATTCGGTCCAGCTTTGGGCATGATCCAGCCTGTTGGAGTTTAGGGTTTGGGAACCCTAAAACATGCTCAGTTACCGCGCCACACGGGAGTCAAAGGGTCATTGGCAAAACGGTCGGCCAAAATCCCAGGATTGACATATCCCGGAATGGTCGATCAACCACGAACAAGAATGACCCGTGATATCTGAGATCGACCCACAAAATGGCCGGAAACAGCCCTCATCGGGGCTATATAAATACACTGCCAACGTCGAGCAAAGGGAGAGTACACCGACCATCAACAGTAAGCCAAGAAAACTGCCAGAAAAACACACGGCCACACCAAACAGAACCCATAGGTACGACCAACAGAAAATACCCACAAGTAAACCGAGAACAATCGGACAGAACCCAAAGGGCCAACAACCAAGTATCAACGAGAGCCACGGAAAACACACAAAACAGTTGAAATATAGAACATCCACACAGAAACACAAAGCAAAAAACCATAACAAAAAACAGAAGGCAACCAAGAGGAGCCAAGCCTCAAAACCGGAGGACCATCGGGAGACGAAGAGCCGTCGAAGAAGGTAAAAAAAACCGAAAGGTTTTTCTTAAGATCTACGGCGGTAGAGGTGGAGTTTGAGTTTTTTGGCCTATGATCGAAGTTCACAAGGGCGAGAGGGTTTATTTAAGTGAGCTTTGAGGCGGCGACGTTCGGTGGCAGGGGTTCGACCGGGGAGCTGGTTGAGAGAGATGACTAGTTGAGAAATGGTGAAAAACAAGAGAAAAAAATGGTAATTGAGCTATTTAAATACCAGGGGCCTCTGTGTAATTAGAGGATTTTTGAATTCACTCCACGGTCCCTGAAAGTTTAAATCGCATTACAATCTGGTCACCATTTGTAATTTTACCTTTGGATTCTAAATTTATTCAATTTAGTCACTATTTATACTTTGTGAATTAACTCTCTAATTTTGTTTTTTTTAAGTTTGGTTTTTTGGCCTCAATTTAATACTCTAAATTTTTATTTTATTTACCAATGTTTTTAAAACAGGACCGAACCTTGAACCGGTGAAGGTACTGGTTCACTGGTTCAACCGGGTTCAACCGGATTTTATATAAAATAATAGTTTTTTAAATTTTACATAATATTCAAAACAATATTAATATATATGTAACACTTTTTTTAAGTTTACAATATTAAAAGGTATACAAATATCACAAGTCATAACATATATAAGTTAAAAAACATAAAATCAAGTGAAACAAAATGATTCAAATCAACTACAACATAATATTTAAGGTAAAACATATTAAATAATAAATATAATTATATAACTATAATCAAAAAATAAATTTGGGGCTGAAAAAAATCATAACAAACGATGTCGTTTGGTTTAATTTTTTTTATAAACAATCCCACATGGCTAAGAAATATAGAAGAGCATCCCAAAAGTCTAAAGAGTAAAAATATGAGAACAGAACAATCCGACATGGCTAAGAAACATACAAGAGCATCCCAATTGACTTCTATAAATACTAGAGGTATTTTGACATTCAAAATCATGAAGCCTTTTGGTGAGCACAGAGCGAACTATTCTTTCGCTTCAATTGAGCTCGAATTTTAGGCTTCAATCGAGCTTCTAAATTTTTTTTGAGTTCGAGCCTTTTCGAGTTCAAGTTTCAATATTATATTTCGAGTTCGATTTGAACTTGATAATTTTTAGCTCATGAGTTTTTGAGTCGAGTTGAGCTTACTTTTAAAGTTTTCGAGTTCGAGTCGAGCTCAGCAGTACTCGAGTTCGAGTCGAGCTCAGCAGTACTCGAGTTCGAGTCGAGATCAGCAGTACTCGAGTTCGAGTCGAGATCAGCAGTACTCGAGTTCGACTCGGCTCGTTTAACAAATGACGTCGTTTGGTTTAATTTTTTTTGAAGAAAAAAAGACAACCGACGGTTCACACTGGTTTTGCCGATTTTCAGCCGGTTCACCCCGGTTTTGCTGGTTCTCAGCCGGTTCTTCCGGTTCTGTGCTCATCCGATTTTGGGAGTTAACCGGACCAGACAGGCCACCGGTTCACGGTTTAACCGGCCGGTCCGGTACCGATCGGTCCGATCCGGTTTTAATAACATTGTTATTTACTGTAAAATTTAACACTTTTTTTGTGGATTGTTTAACATATTTTGATTATTTTATTTTTATTTCTTTATTCCCATTTTTTTTATTGTTATGTTTTTCTCTTAATTTATTTAATATTCCTTTTTTATTTATTCTTTTTCTTCTATTTACTTTTTTTCTAACCTTTTTACTCTCTCAATTTGATATTTCTTTATTTACTTATTTATTTTTCCAATTTAACATCCTTTTGACCTTTTTTCAGTAATCATCTCAATCGATCAAAGGTAAGTAATTCGAATAGAATGTTTTCAATTTAAATTTAAAATTTCGTAATTATAGACAACAGATAAATTAATTAGTACCGAAAGGGCGGTTCAAGGGTGCTAATCATTCCTTGACCATAATCAACTCTCGAACTCGACATGTTTCTGGTACAACGTAGATCAGGTAAGATGGTATTCGACCCACCTAAATTCGTTTTAAAGTGGTCGGTTCCGACAACTTGGCGACTCCACTAGGGACAGGTAAGTGAGTCAGGATGAAATTAATTTTTGGTTGTCTTTCTATGCGAAAACGGTAAATTTAAAATTTAATTTATTTATTCGATTCCAATTATTTACCTTTGATTATTTTTCAAATAAATAGTTGTACTGACGTTTTTTTAATGATTTCAGATTTTTCAAAATTGTCATCTCTAGCTCTATACCCCAGCTCCGAACCCTTTTAAGTGGGGGCGAAAGTGACGCCTTCGTGTGAATTTATTCACTGTAAGGGCCTAGCAAGTAACCTTCGGGATTCATATACCTTATGCCTTCGTGTGAATTTATTCTCCGTATGGGCATAAAGGAATGTGTCCTCTCGAGTTTAACTTAATCCACACAAGCCTGTGATGGGTTTAGGACTAAGGGTCTGGCAAGACCAAGGGGGCACCAGCAAGGAGAACTCGAGTACCTTCTTTAGAACCTAAACCGAGAGAATACAGGGAATTAGAGCCCACCCCAGAGCCTCATTTCAAACCCTAGGCTACTTTGTATCTTGCTTTACTTTCTGTTCAAAGCATGCGAACCAGACAAATATGCAGTTAGTATTTGTTTGAAATTAGCATGCGGGATAGAGATCATGTCCGGGTAGGAATAGTAAGCATGTGGGGTAGGATTTTTATTTTCATGATTATTTTTTATTATTTTCACCTCACTAACTCTTTTCATTTTTGTTTCATTTTATTTTATTTTCATCACTTGCATTATTTAAAAGAGGTGTTGATCCACCAAAAATGTGTTTGTTAAACATGAATAATCTACATTAATGGACAAAGGGGTTGTAATACAAGAGATGAAAATACAGAGGACAGTCTACAAGGCGACTATGTGTCACATTCAATCCAGAAGACGTGGTGCCCACAATTAAAGAGTATATCACTCTGCTGCATTATAAACGACTCAGAATGAACCAGGTCTACATCAAGCACAATGAAAGTCTATCTTTGAATAACTGACTGGTAAAGGTTGCAGGGCAAGACGAGGAAAAGGTTATTGACCCGGATGCTCCTTTCGAAAACTACGAGAACAAGATGACGAAACCCTAGCTGAGTTGAATGCCATTGCTGACAAATTCAAGAAGCAAGCTTCAGATAGTTTCTATCGATGGAGGGCTCCAATGGTATTGCCATTAGGGAACAAACTCAGCAGAGAGTGGAAGCCGGAGGTGTAGTCCTTCGAGATTTTTTTAGGGGAAAAAACTCATCATTTGCACGGTTCATCCAGAGAAGCCGGAGCGGTTCGACAGGTTATTCAACCGGTGACAAACGAAGGTAGAAAACTAGTCAACATATCAGAAGCTGTCAGAATATTTTTGTCTCTTAAAAGATAAAACACTTTTGTCCCCAATAAGGATTATTTCTAATAACAAACACATTTTTTGGATCAATTCCTCGAACATTGCATGCATCATGCATTCCTGCATATTTCGCATTACTTTTCTCTTTTTTATTACATTAACATGTCTAATAAAAAATTAGAACATTTCAATCCTATGACATATAAGGAGCTTTACCAATAGTTGTTGACACACATGTGGTGTCACCATATCTAGAGAAATCCATGAAGCCCCTGTATCCCAGGTAGTATGATGAGAACGATCATTTCGAATATCCTAGCGGTGTCCCAGGGCGCACTATCAAGAACTACTCCACATTCAAAAGAATCGTACAGAAAGTATATAATAAGAACTGGATCGACTTCAACAACTTGGGGGCATCCAAGTGAGGAAGATCATTTCATCGTTTGAGACATTTTGTTTGAATTTGTTTTTTCATTTTTTTCTCAAGTTTTGTAAGAACATTTGAATAAATTTATGTTACTTTAATGATGACGAGCAATGAATCACATTTGTAAACTTGCAATTCTTTGAATATCAACTGAATTAAGAAACTCTGTAAATGGTTCAAAGTTACAGATCTTTGACAAAGTAACATGATTTAAAGCAAGGACTTTGACCTTACCCAGAATATACCCTCAAACACCGTGCCTTGCTCTTGCAATTAACCAGTATAACATTTTCCTTTCATATGATGCGGATAACATAGGGCATCCTTTTGCATATGACATTACTATGGTTTTTTAAGACGTTCAGTGATGATAATGATCTTCACAGATGGAATAGTCAAGTAGGTAAATCTAATTTAAGTCAGTTGTTTGGAAATTGAACTCTAAAGATGAGATTCCTTGACTTTCAAAAACACCTAGACTATAACAGGTTCTTCTTGACAATCTTAAGAAATTAAATCCGTAAAGCTGAGTTATTCAACTAAGGCAATTGGTTACATAGGAAACTCGAAAGCCCTGGTTTTATGAATAGATTGCATTCAAACCATGACATTGCTCGGACACTTGGCAATTCGGTGTTTGCTCCACTGCTTTTGTCAGGCCGAAGACTCTGTGATGAGATGAACCCTTCAGTTAACTTGATAAAAATGATTATAATATTAAGTTGTCCCTTTAAAGCAACTGGTTAAACGCCCCGACTTTATGGATTTAGCTAGCCAGATAACGGCAAGTTAAATCAAATTTATCTAAGCAAGAAATTTTCGGTAATGATGGACTAAGGGAGTTAAGGAACACCTGTTATAGTCAAATTCACACGAGCACTCAAGAATTTCATTTTTAGATCGATATTTCTACACTACCTTTGGTAGAGGTTCTTATAAAACTTGAACAAATGGAAGATTTCAGAGGACCGAATAAAAGGTCTAGTAATTGATCATGCTAGTTGCGTCATTTTGTCTGCACCCAATTTAAATGCCAAACCAAAAAAGCATGTTGCTCATATTTAAAAAAAAATGACATTTTGGGTTATCGAACCCTTAGAAAGGAGCCCAACCTAAAGTCAACCTATCCATTTGAACATTTGTCAAAGAGATGTAACTCTGAAAGCATTAAAAGAGCTATTGATTCCTTTGATATTCTTTGAACTCATGTTTATAATTTGATTCAATTGCTAACAATATTGTACATCATTTTTTAATCATTTTCCCTCCTAAAACAAGAAAAAGGAAAAACATTTTCAAACAGAACAGTCTCATACATGAAAAAGTCTATAAAGCCAAAGCTCGTGAAGCAAATGGGGCACGATCAATTCCAAGGACTAGATTGGCAGACAAAACACGGGACTCCAATCCAAGAGCTAAAACATAACTCATTCATGTTGCATGCATCTTAGACATACTTAAAAACATCACATTTATCATTTTTAGCACAAATAATATTTTACATATTTTAGAGTCAAATTTCAACTTCAAGATGAAAGATACTCGATTCAAAAGCGCATTCGGAAATTGATGATGGTAGCTAAACTTCACAGCGAAGGGGCGACTGACTATCAACAAACAACTTTTCAGTTTCATTCAGAGTCAATTTCAACTTCACAGCGAAGGATATTGGACTCGATAGAACACATGCTCAACTTCACAGCGAAGGGGCGACTGACTATCAACAAACAACTTTTCAGTTTCATTCAGAGTCAATTCCAACTTCACAACGAAGGATATTGGACTCGAGACAACACAAGCTCAACTTCACAGTGAAGGGGCGACTGATTGTCAACAAACAACATTACAGTTTCATTCAGAGTCAATTTCAACTTCACAGCGAAGGATATTGGACTTGAAATAACATAAGCTCAACTTCACAGCGAAAGGGCGACTGGCTGTCAACAAACAACTTCATAGTTTCATTCAGAGCCAATTTCAACTTCACAGCGAAGGATATTGGACTTGAAACATACAATACTTGGATTTCCACTTCACGACGAAGGATATTCAAGTCAAGGCTCAACTTCACGACGAAGGGGCCATCCACGATTTCAACTCCACGACGGAGGATATCGTACCCACACATTCACGATTTCAACTCTACGACGGAGGATATCGTGCTATTTAAGGCTCAACTTCACGACGAAGGGGCTTGCCAGTTTTAGAACCAATTTCAACTTTATGGCGGAGGATATTGGACTCGAAATAATACAACTTACTTGGATTTCAACTTCACGACGAAGGATATCCAATTCCAGGCTCAACTTCACGACAAAAGGGCTACCCGCGGTTTCAACTTCATGACGAAGGGAATCGTGCACACAAGCAGCATCCATCTCTAGATTGGATTTCAACTTCACGAAGAAGGATATCCAACTCAAAGAAGGAGTGTCTGTCAATAAACTTTCTAGTTTCAGAGTCAATTTTAACTTCACAGCGAAGGATATTGGCCTCGGAACAGCGCAACTTACATTGGATTTCAACTTCACAACGAAGGATATCCAATTCAAGGCAACTTCACAACGAATGGGCCATCCACGGTTTCAACTTCACGACGAAGGGAATCGTGCTCACAAGCAACATTCATCTTCAGGAAAAAACATATTATCGATCGCCTTTGAGATTGTTTTTCTCGAAACAAGGGGTCAGCTCTCTTGAGACAGGTTCTCTTGAAACAAATTTTATCTCTCTTGAGACAGTTTCCCTTGAAACAAATTTTTGTCTCTCTTGAGACAGTTTCCCTTAAAACAAATTTTGACTCTCTTGAGACAGTTCCCTTGAAACAAAGTTTTGTCTCTCTTGAGATAGTTTCTCTTGAAACTGAAAACCTTTGAAATCGTTTCTCTTGAAACATAAAAAAACATTTGAAAATGTTTCTCTAGAATCACAAAGACCTTCGAGTTCGACTACGCTCAGCTCAAAGGCACATCATTTACAACATAGCTCAAGGCAAGAAGGGCAATTTGCCAACAAAAGACCTTCGAGTTCGACTACGCTCAGCTCCAAGGCATATCATTTACAACATAGCTCAAGGTAAGAAGGGCTATCTGTCAATAAAATTGTCGAGTTCGGTTCCATTCAGCTCGATGACACCTCAATCACATTACTGTTCGGCTGTAATCGAGGTTTTCAAGACGAGAAGAAGACCTGGGTTAACAGTGCCTTAGTGAAAATAAGTAGTTTTTCCGGTAGCATAGCTTAGGTCGAGAAGAGCTATCTGTCAGCGAAGACCTTTCGAGTTCGGTTTCATTCAGCTCGAGGGTTTGTCAACCACATGGTGGAATTAAAGAATTACTTTCTAGTCTGATTTTTAAACCAAGGTCTTTAAACCGAGAAGAAGACCGATGTTGACAATAATTTGGCATTGAGAAGACACGTTCCAATTCAAATTCCATACCACGGCTTAAATTCCATATCATTTCAAGATGGACTCGACTTCGCGACAGAGGAGCCATCCACAACCCAATTCGATAGGGAGTTATTCTTCAACTCCACCGAACGAAAATTTGTGTCTTTTTATCTTTGTCCTATTTTTCGTTCTACGAAAAAGGACAAAGAGGGGTAGTTGTAGACACTCATTTTCGTCCATATATTTTTTATTTTGTTTATATATTATATAATTTTGAAATTTTTTTGAAAATATATAAGATATATAGTTTTTAAAACATTTTTGAAAACATATATATATTATATAGTTTTTAAAACATTTTGAAAACATTTATATATTATATAGTTTTTAAAACGTTTTTGAAAATAAATATAATATATAGTTTTTGAAAAACATTTTGAAAATATATATAATATATATTTTTTAAAACATTTTTGAAAATTATATAGTTTTCTAAAAAAATTGAATTTATATATAATATATAGTTTTTAAAATAAACAATTTTAAAAATGTATATTATATAGTTTTTATATTTATTATTATTATTATTATTATTACTATTATTTTTTTATTATTACTTATTTTATTTTATTTTTTTCAGGTCTAAATGGGTCAACTGTCCAGTAGTCCAAATCTGGTCCAACTTTGGGCTTGATCCAGCCCGTTGGAGTTTAGAGTTTGGGAACCCTAAAAGATGCTCAGTTACCGCACCACACGGGAGTCAAAGGGTCATTGGAGAAACGACCAGCCGAAATCCCGGGACTGACCCATCCCGGGATGACCGGTCAACCACGAATAAGAACGACCCTGTGATATCCGAGATCGACCCCCAAAATGGCATGAAACTGCCCTCATCGGGGCTATATAAATACACTGCCAACTTCGAGCAAAGGGAGGGTACACCGACCATCAACAGTAAACCAAGAACACTGCCAGAAAAACACATGGCCACACCAAACATAACCCACAGGCACAACCAACAGAAAATACCCACAAGTAAACCGAGAACAATCAGATTGAACCCAAAGGGCCAACAAACGAACAACCAAGTATCATCGAGAGCCACGACAAACACACAAAACAATCGAAATACACAACATCCACACAGAAACACAAAGCAAAAAACCATAACAAAAAAAAGAAGGCAACCAAGAGGACCATCGGGAGACGAAGAGCCGTCGAAAAAGGTATAAAAAACCGAAAGGTTTTTCTTAAAATCTACGGCGGTAGAGGTGGAGTTTGAGTTTTTTGGCCTCAGATCGATGTTCACAAGGGAGAGAGGGTTTATTTAAGTGAGCTTTGAGGCGGCGGTGATCGGTGGCAGGGGTTCGGCCGGGGAGCTGGTTGAGAGAGATGACTAGTTGAGAAATGGTGAGAAATGAGAGAAAAATGGTAATTGATCTATTTAAATACCAGGGGCCTCTGTGCAATTAGAGGATTTTTGAATTCGCTCCGCGATCCCTTGAAGTTTGAATCGCATTACAATCCGGTCACCATTTGTAATTTTACCTTTGGATTCTCAATTTATTCAATTTAGTCATTGTTTATACTTTGTGAATTAACCCTCTAATTTTGTTTTTTTTGCAGTTTGGTTTTTTGGCCTCAATTTAATACTCTAATTTCTTTTAAATTAATATTATTTTTTACATCATTTTTATTTTATTTACTGTAAAATTTAACATTTTTTGTGGATTGTTTAACATTTTTTGATATTTTATTTTTATTTCTTTATTCCCATTTTTTATTTTTATTGTTATGTTTTTCTCTTAATTTATTTAATATTCCTTTTTTTATTTACTCTTTTTCTTCGATTTACTTTTTCTAACCTTTTTACTCCTTCTATTTGATATTTCATTATTTACTTATTTATTTATTTTTCCAATTTAACATCATTTTGACCTTTTTTCAGTAATCATCTCAATCGATCAAAGTTGAGTAATTCGAATAGAATGTTTTAAATTTTAATTTTAATTTTCTCAAGTATAGACAATCGATAAATTAATTGGTACCGAAAGGGAGGTTCAAGTGTGCTAATCCTTCCTTGACCGTAATCGACTCCTGAACCCGACAAGTTTCTGGTACAACGTAGATCAGGTAAGATGGTGTCTGACCCACCTAAATTCATTTTAAAGTGGTCGGTGGTGTCTCCAATTCATTTAATCTAAGTCGGAGCCCAATTTCGGGCCCAACCAAACGACGGTTCCGACAACAGCCATTATGCATTGCCTTCCCTCATGGCGAAACACCGTAGGTTTAATCCATCTTCTACCTACTTTCCATCGAATGTCGAGTGAAAATCCTCTCAAACGTATTACTAAATTCCACATGGTTTGTTCCAGCATAAAACCGTAGGAAGTATCCGAGGATCAAATTGAACTTCACACTTTCCTTTTCTCCTTAGCCGATTTGGCTAAGGATTGATTTTTCTATTTACCTCATAATTCTGTTAATACTTGGGCTGACATGACTCGTCTTTTTCTTGACAGGTTCTTCCCAACAGCGAAGACAGTGAACTAAGAATAAGTATCTTAATGGTTCGATAGAAGAATGGAGAGTCGTTATACGAGTATGGGGAACAATTTAAGAAACTCTGCACTAGCTTCCTATAATATGGACCTTCAGGACAGACATGCCTTCGGTACTTTTATGAAGGATTGCTCCCTTTGGAGGTGAAGATGATTGATACAACTAGTGGAGGGGCCCTTGTGAACATGACTCTGAATGCAACCAAAAATCTAATTAATAAGTTTGTCTATTCCATTGAACCCATTCGTTGGGTACGAGATAAGTACAATTTCCTTAGAAAATAAAATTAATAAGTTGGCTGATATAGTTCAATCTCTCTTTGTAGGAAAAATAGGTTCAACTAGACTTTGTGGAATATGCACAATGTCGGACCATCCTACGGATTATTGTCCGATGTTACAAGAAGATACTACCTCACAAATAAATGCAGTGGGTAATTTTCTGAGACCTCCTTAGAGATCTTGTAATCCTAACATAAATACCTACAATCCAAGGTGGAGAGATCATCCAAATTTTAGTTTTAGAAAAAAATTGAGATCAAATCAAGCCTATCAACCGAGGCAACCTCTACCACAGTTGTATCAACTGCCATGTCATCGTTCGAGTTTATCGTTAAACAGTTGACACTATCACATGCTATGTGTGATTCTGGTGCTTCCATTAATGTTATGTCACTTTTTGTTTACAACTTACTTTCTGTTGAGCCTTTGAAGGAAATAAGAGTGACATTAAAACTCACCGATAAATCCATCATTTATCCTGAGGGGCTCCTTAAGAACGTACTAGTTAAGGTAAATGAACTAATTTTTCAAGCATATTTTTATGTTATTGACATAGAGAATGACCACACCAATACTTTTTTTGAAATCCTTCTTAGCCATCCCTTTCTAAGTACAACACATAACAAAATTGACGTGAGAAGTGAAATTCTTACTATGAAATTTGACGACGAGGTTGCTAAATTTGACATATACAAGACGATGAAGTGTCTAAACACTGTTGTAAATATTAGTTTTATAGATGTTATTGAATCTTTCGTTGATGAGTATATGTAAACTAACTTTGTTGATAATTTGTGTAGGGAATTAGGTGAAGCATTACCATTGTCAAATAAATAGGCCTTTTTCTCAAATAAATAATCTAAGAACGTAGTATAGAGAAGAAAAGGGTCGATCTGCAGGGATTTAGAAATTTCCAATATCGAGTTGAATTGATCTTTAAGCAAGAAATTTGTAAGAAAAATAAAGAAGGTGATTTAACAAAATAAATTAAATAAAATTAAAAATAAATAAATAATGCAACAATAACAAAAGATTGAAAACAATTATGATGAGAGATAGCATCTAGCTTCGCTTTGCCTCAATTCATCTCTATCATTGAAATAAATTTTACTTCGAGTACTTTCTGGTTACAGTATACAAGGCTTAACCCTTGTAACTTGCTCTTCTCTCTTGTGAACTAATTTCCAAAGCCAATCCTTAGAATTTAGCCCTTGTTTGGATTAATGTCGACTATTGACGTTAACGCCAATGTTGTGATTTAGTACTAGAAAGGTTTGTACTCAGATTATTGTGTCTCGATGAGAATCAAATTCGAACTTGATTTCCTTTAGTGGATCGCCACTAAGTTTGTTCTTAAGGAATTGAATTTTCTACAAGCCGACTCTTCTTTTCAACGGTAGATTACAATGTCGATCAAGCCAATGTGCATTCTTTAGATTGAAGGTTTCGAGATGCTTAAAGGAAAGGCTGATTGCCAATGCTATATTTTCAAAATTCAAGAAAGAAATATGAAGATATTAAGCTACTTTTCAATTCTCATGAAACGGATTGAGTCATCGCTCAGCTATCGACTAAATAGAAGTTTAGCTAAGCATGATATAAATCATACTTAGCATGTGGAAAAGAAAAATAAAATAAAGAAGATGAAGAATAAGAATAATCTTTATAAAAATCCCAAAGCTAATTAAAGGCAAGAAAAAAAATACATACATCAAGCTTCACCCTGATGAGTTTTTATAGCTTGAGAAAACCTAAAGAAAATAAAATACTTAAAGAAAATAAAATCCCAAGAACATTGAAATACTTAAGTTCTAATTGATAGCAATCTTAAAACCCTAAGTAATAACAAACTAGAATCCTAATTAATTAAATAATAAATATCAAATGTTTGAATTCAATTACGACTCTCAAATCCAATAATCTTTTTCCGTTCGACCTTTATTCCTTGATTCTGCTGGCTGGATTGTCTTCTAAAAGTTATCACTGACTGAACTGTAGATTTTTCTGTGTCGACATCGTTATGCTCTGAGTCATGCCCATGTGTCCAACCTTGATTCCAAAAAATAATTTTTTTTGCAAAACTTGCCTTTTAATTGTTTTTTTCTAAAAAATAGAGTCCTGCATAGAATTGAATGTAAACAACCCAATTTCGCAATATCAAAGAGATAACACTAATTAATTAGCAACGAAACATTAACAAAATAAAACACCCATCATTAGGGAACTACGATGAAAAAGTCAGGGAGTTAGAAAATATTTTTTCTATTCAATCTAATTTAAGTTTAACTTCATGTAAGTCTAAACTTTACCTTCCATTTTGCAGGCACCGAAAATCGAGTTAAAGTAGTTACTGAACCATCTCAAATACACATTTTTGGGATATAAATCTACCTTGTTGGTTATCATCTTGAATAAATTTTTAAAGGAAGAGGAAGAGGACTTAGTGATGGTTTTGCACGCTTACAAGGAGACAAGCAGATAAACTATAACCGACATTAAAAGGCTTAGTCCATCAACGTGTATGCATAAGATAAAGGTTGAAGAAGACGTAGAAGCATCCCAAAAAGGCCAGAGGGATCTTAATCCTTCAATGATGGAGGTGGTGAAAAAAGAAATTCAAAATCTCTTAGACGTCAACGTCATCTACCTGATATCCGAAAGTAATTGAGTAAGTCTAGCCCATGTGGTTCCTAAGAAAGCTGGAGTCAAAATAATTAAATATTCTGAAGTGAGCTAGTCTCTAAACAAGTTCAAAATTAATGGAAAATTTGCATCAGTTACAGGAAGTTGAATCAACTAACTTAAATAGGTCATTTTCCACTTCCTTTTATTGATCAAATGATAAAACGATTAACTGGTAAAACTCATTACTGTTGTCTTGATGAGTTTTCAGGTTTCTTCTAGATCCTAGTAGCGTCAGAAGACCAAAAAAAATTACTTTTACTTGTCCCTTTGGTACCTTCACTTATCATTGTATGTTGTTTGGGCTTTGTAATGCCCCTACTACGTTCCCGAGATGTATGCTTAGTATATTTTCCAACTAATTAGATAAGAGAATTGAAGTCTTCATGGACGATTTTATGGTATACGATATTTCCTTTTATGAGTGCATCTTAAATTTAACAAATGTGTTGAAGCCATTCTTGAATATAAGCTTCTGTTTAATTATGAAAAATGTCACTTAATGGTTGATAAAGGTTTAATTCTTGGTCATATTGTCTCTTATAATGAAATTACAGTCAATAAGGCAAAAACTGATTTTATTCACTGACTCCCATACCTCACAACTCTGTGGGAAGTTCACTCTTTTCCTGGTCATGTAGGTTTTCATCGCAGATTTATTAAAGATTTTTCCAAGATAGGCAACCGTTTTGCAATTTGCTACAAAAGGAAAAAGTTTTTGACTTTGATGATGAATGCAAAGAAGATTTCGACGTTCCCAAATAAGATCTCATTTCGGTACCTATAGTGCAGCCACCCAATTGGGATTATCCCTTTGAAATTATGTACGACGTGAGTGATCCAATCGTAGGAGTTGTGTTTAGGAAGAAAATCGGCAAAAAAACCTCACATGATAGTTTATACGTCTAGGACACTAGATATAGCTCAATGAATTACTTGACTATCGAAAATGAGTTTTTTGCTATTATTTTTGCCTTTGATAAATTTCATTCTTATCTTCTCGGTACTAATATTGTTGTTTATTCTGATCATTTAACACTAAAATATTTGTTTAGTAAGAAGAAGACAAAACCGCTCTAGATCCGATAGATTTTACTCTTACAAGAGTTTAATCTTCAGATCAAAGATAAGAAAGGAATGTGAAAATCTAATCACAAACCATTTGAGTCGTATCCTCATCTCTCAACATGATGCATCAGTTCAAGAAAAATTCCCCGAGGAACATATATTTTTGGCGCAGTTAGTGGTTATATAGTATGTTGATATGGTTAATTATTTAGCCATGGGAGTACTTCAATCTAATCTAAATTGATCCGAGGTAACACGAATTAAGTGAGAGTCTTGATTTTACATTTTGGATGACCCATATCTTTGGAAACATTGCTCGAATCAGGTAATTCGACGGTGTGTTGTCGAAAATGAGGTGAATTCCATCCTTAGTTTTTGCCACTTTTATTCTTGCGGGGTTCACTTTTGACCGAAACAGACCGCACATAAAATTCTTGAGTGTGGATTTGACTGGCCTAATATTTTTTGTGATGCATTTGTGTTTTGTAAATCTTGTGAAAAATGTCAGCGCACCAATAATTTAAGCTGTCGAAATGAGATGTCTCTTAATCCGGTTCACGTTTGTGAAATATTTGATGTGTGAGGCATTTACTATATGGGTCCTTTTGTTTTGTCTTTTGGGAACTGTTATATAATTCTCACCATTGATTATATCTCAATATGGGAGAATCTAAAGCTACTCGTACTAATGATGCCAGAACTATTGCTGAAATTCTAAAGAATTTCATTTTTTCCAGGTTTGGCACGACAAAAGAAATAATCAGTGAGCAAGGAACGCATTTTATTAATTGGATTATAAAGGCACTCATGAAGAAATACAGTGTTACTCAACGGATCTTCACGACCTACCACCATCAAACTAATAGACAAGCATAGGTTTCTAATAGAGAAATAAAGTTGATTCTTAACAAGATTATGAAGTCGAATAGAAAAGATTAGAGTTTCAAACTAAACAATGCCTTATGGGCATATCGTACCGCATAACTTAGTTTTTGGTAAACTGTGTCACTTGCCTGTTAAATTGGAGCATAAAGCTTATTGGGCTATAAATGAGTGTAATATGGAGATGGATGTATTCGACAAAGCAAAAAAACTTCACATTCAGGTGCTCGAAGAAATTCGTCGCAATGCTTACGATAGTGCCCGAATATATCAATATAAAACTAAATATTTTCATGATCATCACATTTCATTTAAATCTTTTACCGTTGGGCAAAAAGTTATGCTTCTTTAGTCTAAATTGAAAATCTTTTCAGGTAAATTGCTGACGAAGAGGTCAAGACCTTTTACCGTAACTCAAGTATTCTCTCATGGCGTAGTTGAAATTCATGACGATTCGAGAGCTTGTTTTAAAATAAATGGTCAAAGATTGAAGCCTTACTACGAGAACAATCAAACTTGTTTGATCGAGGAAATCATTTTGAAAGAACTTGTAGTTTGAATCAGGTCGTCGAGCTAAATGACGTTAAATAAAGCACTTTAATGGGAGGCAACCGATTTTATTTTAATTTATTCGATTTTCTTGTTACTTTTGTTTATTTTAATTTATTCAATTTTTCTTGTTACTTTTATTTATTTTAATATATTCAAATTTTCTTGTTACTTTTATTTATTTTAGTTCTTCTTTTGAATTTTTTACTTATTTTTTTTTATCTTTGAATTTGCAAGTACCCCGAATATTCTTATTCAAACAGATTTGGAGCAGATTCGGTATTCGGATCGAACAATCATAACCAATAGTGTTTTACGTGAAGAGGGAGCATCCCAGCCGAGCGACACATATTAGCGTTCCCCTTGGTGGTCGACGCATGTTCGCACAACCTAATTCCCCATTTGCTGCCCACATTCCACCTTCCCCCAATTATCGACATCATCTGTACCACCCTTGACCAGTCTCCAACTTCATTCAATGAATTTATGATTTTCAATTTTTAGAACCCACACGCATCATAATCAACTCCTTCCCCAATTCAAACTATTCCCTATTTCTTTTATATCCCATGTAACCCTAATAAAATATAACCATTTTCCGTTTTGTTCTTCAAACCATCACATCTTCTCTTCCTTGATTCCCTGAAAATGACAACCATCAACTCATCGCTACCTCGTCATTCATCAGTTCATCACACCATTGGTATCTATGTTCCGATCACTCTTTTATCTCTCTAATATCCCAAAGCAACGATGGTGAGTACGTGCAACCAAGGGGCCGGGAAGTCTCAACCACCGGTTGTCCTCAGTGGTCGCTGTCGGTTTGCCACTTCAAAGTTCGTATAGGTACCCAATGACACCAATTTCGTGCCTCTATCATCTCCTTATTGCCGTGGTAAACATCGACAATAACTACCGCCTCCCTCGGTCAAAACCGAGCCTATTCACGTTAGACCCACGCCATTGTTGCTATGTTGTCCGATCGTTCTTCTCGGTAGAAAGGTTATGCCGGTCCTTCACGACCATGGTAGAACCATCCATCGTCGGCCTCCTCCCCATCTTTCTATTCCATGTCGACGGTCACCTCCTCCCAATCTATGCTATATACTGCTCCATCTTACTCGATGCATTCCGCAGTGCCAGAATAACATGATGTGGTACATTCCGAACCTATCTTTGTATTACCTATTCTAATGTACCATCCTATTTATGGTTTTACATAATATTTTGACACTAGTTTCCCTACAGAGGAATACCCGCCACTGCTCGTCATGTCATTATCCCGGGTAGCTCGCTTTTCCCTCATTTACAGCAAGTTCCAGCAAGAATGCTATGACATCCGATGGTGTACCCGATCATGTTGAGAGCTCCGACACTGCAAAGGTTGCACCTACGCTGTCCCAACCAAAGAAGAATTCCAAGGCTTCTTGCAGTTCGACGACGATGAATACATGCAGTTTCGTAACATTTGGCATTGTAAGTTTCAGACCTGTTCCTACTCGCACTTTAGATACTTTGAATTTGATAGATTCTATTATGCGTTATTTCGATGCTATTGATTGGACTTTGTACTATGAGATTTAAGTGTGGCATGTTTTATGAGTTAGTTTTTGAATTCTATGCCACATTTACATTTTTTAAGCATCGTGTTGTTAGTGTTAACTCACTAAATGTTATTTTTTTCCTTGTTGGGACAATATTTTTGGATGTCTATTTTTTATTTTAATTTTTCTACGGGGTTCATGACAGATGTCATGGACCAAAGTTATTTGACATCTTTACTTGAGATACTGTAGGATTTTGATGGCGACATTGCTTACAAGGCTCTTACTGGCTTGGCCGGGCAAACCTACAATGCCCTGACGACAAAAGGGAGTCACATCCATGAACTGACAATTCGATACATTCATTGGTTTCTTACATTCAACAACTCAGGACATAATGATACTACGTCCAATTTAAGTAAGGTTGAACTATTCTTTTTGTGGTGTATGCTTACCGGTACTAAGGTAAACTTGGGTTTTGGTTTGCTCGCGCTTTTGAGCATGTTGTGTGCTCTGATCGCTTACTTATTATTGGGTCTTACATCACTCATCATGCCTCTCATCTTTTTTGACGTCAGACAGAATAGTGATTATCCTGCAAGCGCTCCAACAGATGATTCACAAGAGAAAATTCGCCCAAAAAAACCAGAGAAAAAAAAAAGTCTATAGGGTTTAATAAAATATTATAAATTCAAACAATGCCAAAATCAGTCCACAAGTCGGACTGTTATAGCCAAAAATCGTCTTTTTTCGAATTTTGCCAAAAATAGAAAAATCCCGAAAATCACTCTAAATTGAAATTCGAAATAAAATAAGCAATCTCCAAAAAATCCGACCTAAATCGGATTTAAATTGACTTCCTAATTGACAATCGAAATATTACCATAAATAGTAAAAAATATCTAAATCTAGTGATTCGGAGGGGAAAACGACAGAATTTGAGGTTGAAAAAAAGGCCACATGGAGCATGGCTCGATGTGGAGAGCGTGCGCGTCGAAAAGAGCTATCCGGATTGGGGTCTTATGCACGATTCTGACACCTGTAGCCAAAGTTATGGCAAAAAGACTGAAACATACTCAAAACGACCCCAATGAGGAACATGTCACAATCAATTCCCGCCTTTGCGCTGATCTGCCAATTCATGGTATCTCAGCGCCATCAAGGTGCAATCTGACAGCTCAGCATCATCTATCTCGGATCCCCCTACATCATTTTTCCATTGACTTTTGATGATGAACAATTAACTTATGTTTTTTCTATGGATGGTTTAGATGTGCGATGTTTGGAGACGATGGGACTACTCGCTGGTATTCTCGATGCACCTTATATTGTTCCTCTCGATACTATGACACCTTGTAGTGAGTGTGTCTTCTTTCGAAGGATTGTACCATTATCGGAACCGGTAGAGGATCCACAACCAGAAGTGCACGCCCAAATTCATGAAGTGCATGGTAATCTTAACTCCATCGAGACCAACCTTTTCGAGATTTTGTCTTATCTTCGCCCGGACACCTCTCGTCGTGGCCGCAACCGTCATTAGACACGGGGAGTATCTCTATTTGTTTTCATGCGCTTTAAATTTTCATATTGGGACAATATGCTTTAAGTGAAGGAGTAGAGCTTGCATCGATTTTCTCTCGCTTGTTTTAATGTCTATTTGTTTTCATGCGCTTTTAATGTCTTTGTAGTATTTTCCATGACTTATACTTTTAATACGTTTCTGTTATTGGTATTTATGAAGGATTAGAACTGGGATTGCTAACGTTGACTTCTGTGTATCATTCTCTTCATGTTTCCTCTTTTAAATTAGCCGGATCTTATGTTTCTGTCTATATGCAGAGATTCTTTCGCAGGGATTATTATGCAGGGATAAATTCCAGTTACAGACGCACATATGATTTTAATGACTGCATATGAATACTGATTAGCTATGTATTTATGTATTTATTTATACATGCATTGCATTTTTTCTAAATTTTTAATTTTCTGACTGCCGGAGGTCTTCCACGGAAGCTACTCTCAACCTGGCGTTGGGGGTAGCCTACTACCCTACCTCCCCCTTACCCCATACATATGGGAATTGGGTTTTGTTGTTGTTGTTGTTGTTTTGTCTATTCTGATTCTTGCTTTATTGCTTTGATTGTCTAATGAGTTTCTGATCCCTCTTTTATTGGAATTAGGGTGTATGATAGTTAAATGACATGACTAGTGTTTTTCTTTAAATCTTTTGCTTGATATCCCATGAGGTCGTTTGTTGACATGTTTCTCAACTCGATACACATTACAATTTTTTGTGAGATTTAAGCTTAAACGAGCAATCTTTTTGTTCTTGCACGTTTTGTTGATTGAGTGTGCCAGACAAATGTTGATGTTCTAGAACTTGTGATTAAATTCATATCAAGATTGCATGCTTTGAACTTGATGCTTTAATACGATAGGGGCACTTAAGATTCACCCACTTCTCTACTCAAATTGCCTTCCCATATAATTATATCCATTAATAAACCAATTTTGTGCTTTTACCCTTTTTTTAATTTTACCACATTAAAAAATTCAGAACCTTTTATTTTTTTACCCTCTTTTGTTACCCTTGTCAAGACAGAGATTGATTAGTTCCACACACAAAAATAAGAAGAAACGTTCAAAAAAATGAAAAAAAATGGTTCGAACATAAAAATAAAAAAAAAAGATAAAGATTCAAAAAAATGAAAGAAATAAAAGGTTAGTTGTTTTGTTTTTGTTACACTTCTTTGCATTTGTTTACTTTGTTTATTTTGTGGCTTGAACTTAAATATTTTATCTCTTGTCTTGATATTTAAACCCAATTTTGGTATTTTTCCCCTACCTTAACCTAAGCCATGTTACAAACTTTTTAAATACCTTTTGATTAATACATCATGTTCATTTTAGTAGAGAATACTTTATTTACTTACAAGCTTATGGTAATGTCTTGATTGGTTATAGCTTGAGCGTTTTTCCTTTTACTCGAAACACTTATGAGGTATTAAGTTTTATTAAATTGAAATTGATGGATTATTAGGATGTCATGGTTTCGCTTAAACTTGTTCCTAGATATGTCTTCACTTAATTGTTACTTTGATTTTAATAATTGTTATGATCTTGACTCGTTTGGTTTTCTTGGATGTTTGTGAGATGAAGAATGATAATTTGAGATTTTAATATTTAATTAAGGTCTGATTGAGGACAAACATTGAATAAGTGAGAGGGAATTTGATAAGTGATTTATTTTGTAACTACTTTTTCATTAATTACTCCTTGTTGTCTCTTTGATATTGTTGATTTGAGATGTTTTTATTCAATTCTGTGTAGGACTCTAATTTTCAATAAACCGTGTATAAAAAGCAAGTTATGCAGTTTTTTTTTATTTTCTGGTATCAAGACTAGACACATGAGATTGACTTGGGGCATGATAATGTCCGATGTGGTAGATTCTAGTAGTCTAGTCAGTAGTAACTTCTAGAAGGCGATCGAGTCAGAATCATCTAGAAAGACGGGCAGAAGACAATTGCTTAGGAATTAAGATTTAATTTGAATTTAAATGTTTTTTTGTTTTATTTTTATAAAGTTTTTCTTTTCATCTTTATTCTTGTTTTACGTTTTTACTTTGTTTTCTTTAAAAACATGTTAAGTATGATTTTTATCATGCTTAGCTAATTTTCTCATTTAGCCAAAGGCTTAGCGATGACTCAATTTGTTTTGTAAGAATTGAAAAGCACTTAATATCTTCCTATTACATTCTCAATTTTCTGCAAACTTGGATTGTAAATGAGTCTTTCCTTCAAAATCTTAACACTTTCATTTCAAAAAGATCTCGTTGGTCTGGATGTTGTTCTGATTTAAAGTTGGGAGGAAAGTTCGGCTTGTAGCACACTTGACTTCCTATGAACACACTTAACGACGGTCTGTTAAGGGAAATTGAGATTAAACTCGATTCTCATTGAGACAACATAATCTAAGTCGAGCTTTTCCAGCACTTTAAATTGATTTGGTGCTAACACCGATTGCCATGGTTAGTCCAAACAAGAACTAAATTTCAAAGATTGTCTTGGGCATATCGGTTTATTGGAGAGAAAGGTAAGATACAAGGGTTGTGCCTTGTAGACTGTAACCGGCATGAATCCCAAAGTAAAATCTTTTTCATTGAGGTAAAGTGAGGATTGACACTATTTTATTCTCTCAAATTTAATTTCGTCATTTTCTAGATTTAATTTTTTTTACTCTTAGCATTTATTTTTACTTTGCTCTCTCAACTTAATTTCCCCTATTTTTCTTTATTTTCTCACCAAGTCAAAATTAAAACCTGTCAACATCAGCAATTCCTTAGCCCATGCGGATCAAACCTTCTTCTCTTTACTATTCTTATTCATTTATTTATTTTAAGATTAAGGATAATTTATTTGACAAAATCCAATCAAAACTGACAAAAAATCATCTAAAGCTTAGACCTTATAATGCTTCGACATGCTTTGGGACTGTCTGGTGACTAGTTTTGAGATTTTTTATTTCGTTTTCTTGAAATAATGCTTTTCACCATTTATATTTTTGGACAAACAAATACAAACTCCTCAAATCTTAAAATTCATTAGTCTAAAAGTTGATATTTTATATGTTTAATTTTATGAGCTTTAAAATATTTTGAGAAAATCTAAACTAATAAAATAGTAAAAAATGAAATAAATTCATTAATATTTAGAGTGGTCGCTAAATACATCAAAGATAGTTTGGATTCACAAAGATGTATTCATTCTTACTGCTCCACTTCTCATTTGTGTTTCATCTCTTATTTTCTTAGCTTTTGGAATACTATGCAATCTTAATGTGCTCAAAGTACTTTTAACTTTGAATTGCGAAAAAAATTGTTTTAAAAATTTTAGTTTCAATTCTCTATGATGTTGCATCTTCGGTTGATGTTTCAAGGTGAAATCAGATTGCAGATGTGCTTATACATTTCTTCTTTTTCCTCCTCCTCTTCTTCTTATAAGTGAAAAAACGCAAGAGTGGGGTTTTACTTGAACCAGTCACAAAATTGACAACATCTAATGCTTATCTTCGAACAAATGCCAACTCGGACGATATTTTGGAAGCTAAAAAGACAAAAGAATATATTTTTAAGAGCTAGTTGTCCTTGTATTCACGTGCCTTCAACTGCCAGACACCTAGGAGGGAACATCTGCCACCTGGGACGGCTGATCCTATCGGCACATACGTCCAGCTACAAGTCTCCCAAGATGAACCACTGCCAGCTGTCCAGGAGAGGACCATTTCCACCTCTGCAGCATCCCTCACGTGAAGGAAACCAACTTGGGGGCATCCTAGGAATTTAACACAAATCCCTATGTTTATTCCCCACTATAAATAGGAGATGAAGCCACCATATCATGAGACTTGATTTTTGAAGAAAAAAGTGAAGAGACGGTTGGAAGAAAAAGGTTCCTCCTTTTTCCGTCATTCACTTTTGTAGTGGGATTCCTCCATTAACAAGCTAGAGGGAGTGGCGAGCTAGACATCCGAGGGGAGCTAGTAAGCTAAGGCGATTCGTGGTGGACGAGGGGAGCTTCGGCAACACGCGTCAAAGGCTTTTCCTCCACCCTTTATTATCATGTCATGCAATATTCGAACCCCACCAAGAACTAGCCTTATTTGGTGGGAGTTCATTATGGAAACCTAAGTTTTATTTTAATGGATGGTTGTTTTTGTATGTTGTTATTTGTATTGCTTATGATGGTTAATGCCTAAAGGTTGTAGGAGCTATGAGAGTAGCCATTCCTTAGGAGAATGCTTAGTGTTCGAGAGAATGACTAAGTAACATATCTTTAGTGTTCGAGAGAAACTAAGGAGGATCCACATAAGCAATGGGCTCTATATAGTAACTAAACCTAATCCACCCTTAGACATAAGGCTAGGATTTCAATCGACTAAAAGGAGTAGTGCTCAGTCGAGAAGTTAGATGCTAGTGCTGACGCTGAGTGGTATTGCTATGACATATTATGTTGATATGAACCAATAGGATCCTGCACCTGCTAAAGGCGAGAGGTATTGCCATGACTTTCTCAACATGTCGAGTCTTTTGACTAGAGATAGAATAGCGAACCTTTTGTAAACTCTGTCGGGCAAGTAAGACATAGAAGTAATACCATCTTGAGAAAATAGACTTAAGTTTCCTTAAGTGACTCCTATCTTTCATTCCCATAGTAGCTTGCTATACGAGGATTGTCAAGTCATTTTATTCAAGTCCAGTGTTTACATTTTGTTTTACCTTTACATTTTCATTTGATTACACTAAACACAATTTAATTTGTCACGACATTTTCATCCATTTTCCATGACATCTCCATTTGCTTCCACATCACACTATCATTTCATCTCCAGCAGCGTACATTTCCTTTTGCCTCAACATTCTCATCGGTACATACCATCATACTAACTATACTTAGATAAAGTAGTTCTTTGATGTGATTAAACTTATAAATTTCCTCCAATCCTTGTGGATACGATACTCACTCATCATTGTATTACTTGTTCGATTGTGTATACTTGCACATATTTCGCGACCATATTTAGTAGTCACAAATCGCAGACAACATCTAATGCTTCTCTTCGTTCTATATATATCATTGTCTTCAACAAGTCAAAAATATTATTTTCTGTAACAAGAAGAAAAAGAAGTGTTCTCAACATGCTAATGCAATCCATGGTCGTCGTAAGGGCAAAAGGGGGCACAAGAATAAATAAACTCCATGTGTTTACGTTTTGGTCTCTTAATGTTAAATATATCAGAGGTATTCTTCTAAAATTGATTGATTAAAATAGTTATGAAAGAGAAAGGGAGTTGAAACTTCATCATAACACTCTTTTATCTCATCTACATGCTATGAAAGAAAAAGAGAGTGATAGATCAAAGCGAAAGTACTCCCATAAGATGAATCTCATAAGCATCTTCATCTTGTTTGTTCTACTAATTACAGTTTCACTATCTGCAGCAATTAGGTCTGATTCATTTAATACCTTATCATATAAATTGAAAAAGTAAAATCAAGACAACAATAAACCGAAAACCAAAACCATAACAAACACGGTGATAAGCACTGAAGAAAACGACAAGTTTTCCGTACAACACCTAAGTTCGAAATATCGTTGTTTGAAAATGAATGGGTAAATGAGATCGTAGGCAGTGGCTATGGAGCTAGTTTCAGAGGTCCTAAGGAAGTATACTCTAAAGGTTGTGTTATTAAACCCACAATTGTTTGTAAATATGAAAGCCCCTGTTATAACAAGAAGTTGATTTGCCATGCTAAGTGCTTCACTTATTATACTCGGTCAAGGAAAGGTTACGGCGGCGGTTGTGTTATTAAACCCACAATTGTTTGTACATTTGAAAGCCCCTGTTATAACAAGAACCTGATTTGCCATGCTAAGTGCTTCACTTATTATAGTCGGTCAAGGAAAGGTTACGGCGGCGGTGAAGAGCAAAACATTGAGAGTGGAGGAGGAAGAGGAAGAGGTGATTTTTTTTTAATTTTTTAATTGTCACGTAACACTTCCATTAAAAGGGAGTTTGTAACACCCCAACCCGTACCTGACCCGAATACGAGTCTGACATGTCACATTAACTTTTAAAAATGATATTCTTACAAAATATCAAAATATTTGAACTCAATTTAAGAAAATACCAAAATATTCTATTAAATTGTGTTTCAATATAAAAATTTAAGTCAAAAATGTATTTATGAACAGTAAAATAAGGTATGAACAATATCGTGAACAATAATGAACATTATCATGAACAATAGCGAATGTTAAAATTTTTCTAGATTGTTAGAGGGGTACCGATTCCCCTGCTACAGTACCTCGACAAAACATGTATAAAACTCGTAAAATTTAAAACGTTCATCATTATACATTTACCATTTACATATATACGTTTAAAACATTCCAAAACTCGATCAGAGCGTATCTAATACAAATCCTTTTTATTACATGCCAACTAAATTCTTTCTAACAAAATACATGTAATTCGATCTACATTTCTGATCTGATCTTCGGAAGGAGAACTGACTTGTCTTGTTACTCTTTACTTCTCTTTTCGCTTTCCAAACCTACGTATGAAACAATCACACGCTAAGTCGATGATTTAGTGAGGCATATAAAACATATAATATAACCATATACCATTTCATATAAACAAAAGGTATACATCTGCAAATACTATCATTAATCCCTTTTACTTGCCATATATTCATCATATAACACATATATCACTATACCAAGGAATAAACATATCATATATAGTGTATTTGTTATTATCTCATTTTAAATCATGTACAGATGTCACTAATTCTTTTTATCATATAAACATATACTAAACATTTCTATACAGATCATGGAACACATATATCATTAATTCTTATGATTTAACACCCTTATATATAACATATCATGCATTAACCAAGCAATACCCATTACATAAATCCTGTGATCTATTCCATATAACAAATCACATATACATATCATATTCAGTATACTTATTAAATTTCTTTATTATCCCATGTACACTATTGAGAACTGAAGGTATGTGAGTACATTGAGGTTGTGCACTAATGCTATCACCACAGCTCGTATAAGTCCCACTGAGTGGTATATGAAATTTGTCCCAAATAACCTATGTATATGTCCCGAAGGACCACTGTATATGTCCCGAAGGACCGCGTAGACCCTCGACTCTTGGCATGCCAACTATACCTATAGTTCTCGTATCATAGAACATGGGCATTTTTCTTTTGCTTCATATATTCATGTACTCATATCATTGCTCTTATGATCACATATCACATGTTCATATAATCACGTAGTTTACTTTCATGTAATTCATGTCACTTTTCATATGAATTCATATTCATGTGTCACATAGCTTGTATCACTTTGCATGGATTCACATAAACATATATATCATTTAATTCATGTCTTATTCTTATATCATATATATATATATATATATATCATCTATGTTTCATCACTTAATCTCATATCATATAACATGTATTCACATACACTATTTATACCAGTTCACATAGCTTATCACACTAACATGTATTCACACCATTAATGTAACATATGCAATAATATATATATCACATATACTCATGCCACATAAGTGTCATATCAATCACAAATCGAATAATAATTTAGGAGCCACTTCTTACCACAGTAACTCCGTCGTTGGCTCATTGCAAGCCAATGTTTGTTCAATAACCTAAGTACAAATTAAATTGCACTCACCTTAGCCTTGCTTTCTTTGACTTGATCCTAATTCTATTATTGTTTCGGAACTTGTTTAGGCTCAAAATCTACATAAATATAATTTTCAAAACAATTATCAGAAGCCTAAACTTTAAACTTGATGTTAATAACTTAAACTAGTTTAATGAACCAAAATTCCATTTTTTTTCTTTAGGGGGGAATCGATACCCCTCAGGGGGTATCTGTACCCTCTGCATATGCTGTAAAACTCAGAATTTTACTGTTTAAACCCGAAAATCATCAACTGTTCACTCAATTCTTCTATTTTAAGCCCCTATCATACCATTAAACTCAACTATCATTACTTAAACCAACTTATATCCATATAAACCATCTTTATCTTCCATATCTCATTATGATTCTTAAAATTAAGAATCATACCAAATTTTCCACATGTTCTAAATTCAATTCTAACACTTCATACTTCTTAATTTCACTTATGACAAGTCAAATTTAACTTTCATTTCTAATTATGAACTCTATTCCAAGATTTCATTAAAGAACTCAAAATCTTTAATCTTTTCTAACTCCTTGATCTTTTGATTTTAAGATAACTTAAGCTTTCCTTAAGCTTAGATATCATCTAATGATCAAAACCAATACTTAAAATCAACAAATAATCAAGAAATCAGAAAACTCACCTTTGCTTGGGGTGCTTCACGGTGGAGAAGAAGAAGATGAAGAAGAGAAGAGAGTTTTCCATTTCACACTCCCCCTCTACGTGTTTATCTCCTATTAAAGGGGAGAAAAATATATTTCCTTGTCAATTGACCATTTTGCCCTTTTATTCATTGGATAATTACTAACAACTTTCTGAAAATATTCCTAAATAAATCATTGAACTATTGAACTATTCTACTTTGATTGCCAAATTCTAAAACTTTATAATTTAGTCACTAACCCTTAATTTGGGATGTTACAGAGTTAACATATTGAATATATTGATAATTTAAGGGACCAAACATACATTTTTAAACTAGTGGCCAAAGTTAGTCAGACCGAAAACAACGGGAACTAATTGTATAGTTTACTCTTTTTTTATGTTACAAGAATTTTTTTGATTAAAATAATAAAATTTGTGAATTTAAGTATTAAATTAATTAGATTATCTAAAAATAGAGTTAAATTAACTGAGTATGTAACTATGGGAAGATCAAAAGTGTTGTTATACTAATTTACTTACATCAACACTTCTGGACAATTAATAAGTGATGACTTAATTAACACCAATTTAAAAGTTTAATGACCTTAATAAGAAATTTATTCAATAATCATAATAAATTTAATTTAATAATTTAGCGACTAATAAGTATTTAACTAAAAGATATAAATCCAGACACAATTAACAAAAAAAACGTTTGAAAATAAATTAATAAGATTTTATAAGTAGTTTAACTTAAGAATAAATTTTAAATCATTTCCCAACTTTTTTATCATCCATTCATTCATGTATTTTTTAACATTTTTATAATTCTTTTAATTTTTTATTAATTCTTTATGACAATTAATTATTTATGTTTCTTTTCAATTTTTCATGCAATTTTTTTTTATAAAAACCGTTTATATTTTTTTATTTCTTTAACGGTAGTAACTGACTTTTTCTATCGTATATTAATTCTAACTTTATCTGTGCGGCTGTGCATAAAGAATAGCTAAAAAATATATTTCAAATAAATTTTTATACGAAAGAAATAAGGAATAAATTTATATTATTTTAATTTTATTTTAACATGTACAATTTGTAGATCAAATAATTTTAAGTTCTTATTATAATTTTTACGAACCTAATACATTTAATACTTATCTTTTATTTATTAAATTGTTAAAATTAACTTATTTAACTTTTTCTCTAACTAAATTGATATTCAAAATATGATTTTTAATATTTTATTTTGAAGCAAATTTGATAAAAATATTTTCTGATTTGATTGATAACAAATTCGTATTTTCTTCAACAAATTGTTTTATAACATTAGCTAATGACGATCCTACAAAATTAACTAATAAATAATTATAAAGATAGTTTATTATCTTCCAATATTTTATTCCTAAATAATTTTTTCTGTTATAAAAGTAATCATATTCATATTTTTTAATATACTAAACAATTATTATTTGTTTATTAAAAATTTAAATTAGTTAGGATACATAATTATTAATAAATTCCCAATTAAAATAATTGAGAAGTCAATGATTTGTTTTATAAGTTTAAATTATGTTAAACTCTAGAATTAGACTAGATACGGATATTTACGCCTCAGTTCTCATGGTTATAAATATCCTTCCATCACACTTGAAAAATTCACCACTTCAGTGATTCTCTCTGAGTCAATTTTTTTCTGCGTTAAGGGATTTTGGGATTTGTTTCTTTTGTGAAAGAAGAAGATGGAACTAGATCTTTCTCCTAAGTTGGCTAAGATAGTGTACGGCGGGGATGGTGGAAGCTACTCTGCTTGGTGCCCCAATGAACTCCCAATGTTGCGTGAAGGCAACATCGGTGCCGCCAAGTTGGCCCTTGAAAAGAACGGATTTGCCCTTCCTCGGTATTCAGATTCATCGAAAGTTGCTTATGTTCTACAAGGTATTTGTTCTCTTTTTGGGTTTTGTTCATGCACTACGGAGGCATCTTTTTTATTGCTTTTCTTGTCATCTGATACATGATCGGAGTTGGGATATGATCAAACTCTTTCTGTGTTGTGTTGGGACTTGATTCGTCGCTGCAAATTTCATATGATCTTCATGTTTGAGATTTACTGTTTTGGGGTTTTTTATTTATCAAGATATATATTTTTCTTTAATCTGTAAGAGTTTTATTCTTTTTGATTTTATTTGTGTTGCTTTTATCAATCAGAGAAAGAACCATCTTTTATTCTCTAATTGGTCTCTTATACTGTAAAAGGAAAGCATCCGATCTGCATCCAAATCAATTCTTTGCTTTTAAGGTGCCAAAGTTGAATTATTGTTGATCAATCACTGCATGTGGTTTCTTTACCTTAATTGTATAGCTTAGTTTTGTTAAGTTTTGATTTAACTATCATTTTGCAATAAGTTTGAATTGTAATCTTCTTTCTCTATGTATGATCTCTTGATATAGGAACCGGTGTTGCTGGAATTATTCTCCCTGAATCTGAGGAGAAAGTAATAGCAATCAAGAAGGGTGATGCCATTGCTCTCCCTTTCGGTGTCATTAGCTGGTGGTACAACAAGGACGATTCTGAATTGGAGGTTCTCTTTATGGGAGATACCTCTAAAGGTCACAAGGCCGGCCAATTTACAGATTTCTTTTTGACTGGCGCTAATGGTATCTTCACTGGCTTCACAACCGATTTTGTCAAAAGAGCATGGGATGTGGATGATAATACTGCTAAGGCTCTCATCGGCAACCAACAAGGTAGAGGCATTGTCAAGCTTGATGCCAGCGTTAAGATGCCTGAACCGAAGCCTGATCACCGAAAAGGAATGGCTTTGAACTGCGAGGAAGCTCCTTTGGATACTGATATCAAGAACGCTGGAAATGTCGTGCTCTTGAATACAAAAAATCTTCCTTTGGTTGGTCAGGTGGGGCTTGGTGCTGATCTGGTTAGATTGGAAGGCAATGCAATGTGCTCCCCGGGGTTCTCTTGTGATTCAGCTTTGCAGGTAACCTATATTGTCAAGGGCAGCGGCCGTATCCAAGTTGTTGGTGTCGATGGAAAAAGGGTCTTGGAAACCATTGTGAAACCGGGTAACCTGTTGATTGTGCCGAGGTTCTTTGTTGTTTCAAAGATTGCAGATCCGGAGGGTTTGTCGTGGTTCTCGATCATCACCACTCCCAAGTATGCTACTCGTTGAGAGTTTAAATCCATTAATTAAACTTGTATATAACAGATTTGCCAATAGCTAGACATAACTTGTTTTGATTCACGTTTGCAGCCCTGTATTCACTCACTTGGCTGGAAGCATTGGGGCATGGAAGGCTATATCCCCTGAAGTTTTGCAGGCAGCTTTCAAGGTTCCGGCTGAGACGGAGAAGCTTTTCCGGTCCAAGAGAACCAATGATGCCATTTTCTTTCCACCGCCGAAATGAAGAATCAAATCTCTTAAGCTGTCGCTAGTTTTAGTTTTTTAAAATAAAAAAAAAATTGTTTTTAGGATGTTTAGCGAATAAACTATTTTTCTTTCGGTTTATGTTAGTGATGTAATATGAACGAATTAAAGGTTCTCATAATATTACTTTCTTTCTTCGCAAAATTTATTTTTCGTTTCTTTTTAACATTTAATTAGATGGGGTAATCATTCAAATTGAGAATAAAAATGTGTAAAAGCTGATGGTGTGAACGAATCCCTTTCTTCATACAGATGGGCAAAAGATGTTAGCCGCACTTAAAAGTCGAGTACTCCATAGTTGAGTTAGCAATCCAAAAAAATTAGAAAGAATACGTAGATACAATCCGATTAGAAAGAGTAAATTGCTCGAAGTAATTAAAATATAAAATTAACATAAATTAGAATAAAATAAAAAGACACGAAATTCTGAGATATAAAACATAACATAGAAATTTAATAAGTGGTTATCGTAATATCACCTAATTTTGCTATATTTATTTTCTACTTATGATGATTAAATTGATGACTAAATCCTTGAGGAAAAAAGGTTCATTACTGTTGAGTTATGAACACACTAAACTTCAAAAGCTTGTCGATGCCATCAGTGGTGTACTGGTTCGTGTGGTTAAGGGTCTCAACGACAGCAAACCCTTGTGCATTTCCATATTTTCCTGTTCCACCGACTATAGCTATCGGAGACTTGACCGCAGCTGTATGGTGCACCCCAAAGAAACTGACGGCGTCGTCTTTATCGTTATCATCTTCATCATGGAACATAGCAGTGAAGGCCATTGTATGACTGCTACCATCCGTTGAGCTTGCCAGATAAAATCCCTGTGCTTTACCGATTATGGAAGACCCGAATTCATTCCCTTGGGTCAGTTCATCATCGATCACGGTTATGGTTCCGAATAAGAGGTTCTGTGAAGTTGCTCCTTGAGTAACAACAGGGAGTGCTTTGCCATCTATGATTCCACTGCGTTTCTTGGAGAAAGGGATTCCTTTGACTTGTGGGGTATTGGCAACTATCCCGTTCACCACCCTTACTGATGGAGCTGAGCCACCGAATATGTCATGCATAAAGAATGACAGTGTGGGTTGATCACTTGTGCTAGGGGTTGCAGCCTGCACGGGATCTTCTAACGGCGCCGTGTGAGCTACGGGTGTCCGAACCGGGTTGATTGCCATTGTTTCAGACGGTGGAAGAGGTGGGAGTGTGTCATCTTCAGTGACGACTCTTGCTCCATTGGAATAATACTTCATGGTGATGGCTAAGAGCAAGAGGTACAATGTTCCCTTAATTCGTAGCTCTTTGGTCATTATAATTTGGTCAATGACAAGAATTGAAGCCTTTTTTTCTTAAGGAAACATGATTTTTGTAGGCTTTATATATATATATATAGTTGTTGATGGTGGATGAATGAGTTAAAACAATGGTGGAGCAGGGAAAATCGCGTTCGGAGTGGTTCAGAACATGTGTTTTTTCTCATTTGTAGGAAGTTTAAGCAAATGGAGTTGTTAAAATGTCTTAGGACTGGGTTTATAAAAGGTGAGTCAACTTTCCTTAACTGGTGTTTTGAATGGGCTAAATTAACGAGATAATATTGTTGGAAAAAAAATTTCACGAGATAAAGCGTTCCAACAATTAATTACTGAGATATGGTGAAATCTACAGTTCGAACATAAGTCGCCAGACGCTCCTGGCGACCAAGGAGGTCGCCATGCTGTCCCTGCGAGCTGTGGTGAGCTACTGCATTACCTATATCGGTAATTAAACTTTTATCCGAAATTCCAGTTTGGTCGCCGGGATCACATGACGACCTATAAGGTCGCCCGACATACATGGCGATTCCATTTTAACCTAGTTAAAAAGCTTAATTATCGATGTAGGTAATCGTTGTTACTTAGGAAAATTTAAATAATCGCATGAAAGCCTAATTACTGATGTAGGTAATATTTGTTACTTAGCCTCAACGTGTTAGGACGTACATGACACATGTAAAATCTCTTGTAGTTCGCCGAGAAGAAATGACGACCTAGTAAATTGCCCGGATGACATGACGACCTACGAAACAATTAATCTACGAAGTGTATTATCTCATGAATTAATATATTCAAAAACATTATCTCAAAAGTTTTATCTTTTGAATGTTGGGTTTATATAATGATTATATATATATATATATATTAAAACATGACGTGTAATATTTAAATAAAATAAAAAATCTTAATTACCCCACCATCCCTCTCCCACCTCACCCTCATATCCTCTTCCTCCGACCACCATCTTAATCACCCCTTTTAGAACCATCATCGTCTCAATCATCAAAAATAAAACAAGCTCAGCCACTAAACAGAGAGCCTCCTCATTTATAAGGCGCTGCAAATCAAACAACTTTGAAAGTGGAGTCTAAGAAAAGCAAGGGACGTTACAAATTTAACCGATCCAAGTTATCAAACCACTTTACTCTTCAGCCAAAAATAGAAGGAAAAAAAAAGATTATTGACAACTAACCCACTTCTGTTTTGTTAGATTTTCTCGATTTTTTAAAGATAATTGGTTCTTTAATGGGGTTTTAATGGCCATATCTTTGTCTTGAAGACTGGGTAACACCCAATTTACATTTTGATGCTTGGATTGGAATAGAAGGTTTAAGCAATTGGGAGTTCTCTCTTTTGTTCACTAATTTCGATGTTTATTCAAAAATGTCGTCTTTAGTTTCAAGGCAAATGCCTGCAAAATTAGGTGGGGGAAGATGGGATTTCACTCACTATTAGGATGTCCTTTACTTATTTCAGTTCAAAGATGAATGGACATTTTTCGATGGTCTGTAGTTGTTATAAAGACGACGGATTTGGGGTGATCTATGTTGAAGAAAGAAAATGGGAGGAGAGAAATGAGATAAATGGCGTGTTTCAGGTTTGGGGGAGAGACGAGGGGAGGAGGTGGAAGAAAAGGGAAAATAATAAAAAAAAAAGAATTTTTATTTTTATTTAGACTAAAATCACGTCGTTTTGATTTAAATTTGTGTTTTTTTAAGATTCAAAACTACATTGTTTTGTACAAATTGTTATGTCGTAATGTCGTTAATTATATAATGGCATAGTGATAAAAAGAATTTAATGTCTAAGGTTTAAAAAAATTAAAAGTACTGTTATTAAAATAGGAGAACGAGTAAAGTTAAGTGAATAAGTGTGTAATTTATACTGTTTATAATCATCCGAGACAATTAGGGATTTAATATTGGAGCTTTCTTAACTTTCTACGTCTAAGGGACACATACAAAGAGATAACCCGTCGATCATTGAGGTGATTCAGGCGGGAGAAACAACTAAAATTACAGGGGAAAATCAACGAGAGGATCGCACTTTAGGCGAAGAGGAACCAGCGGAGGAGAGAACATGGTCAAGATCATGAAGAGACACTATATGAGAAAGTGAATTCGATAGTATTGATTTGGGTAACAAATTCTATGCTGTGAAATTTTAGAGTACGACGAATAGAGTCAAAGTTCTAACAAAAGGTCCCTGAAAAATCATGGGTCATTACCTAACAGTTCACAGGTGGAGGTAGAACTTCTTCGTGGAAAAGGCTAACATACCTTCTACAGCCGTCTGGATTCATTTCCCAGGTCTTCACATCGAATATTTTGATGAAGGTATACTGGTAAACATCGAAAAATTGGTGGGTACACTTCTGGAAGTGGACTATCATACGGCTTGGTCAACAAGAAATAAATTCGCTAGAATCTGTGTGAAAATGGATTTGAATAAACCTATGTTATCAAAAACCAAAATTGGTAAGATTACTTTCATCATAGAATGTGAAGGCTTCCACTATGGGATGGTAGGAATTAAATCTAATCAGTCCCCCATTAAACATTTTGACAATTTGCAAAAAATAAATGGAACAAGAGACACAACCAACTCCAGAGCTACAAGAAAGCCAAGATAAAGAAGAGCGAAAAGAACAACAAAAAAATAGAACCAATGACAAAGAAACCAACAATGAAAGGAAATTTGGATCCTGGATGCTGGTTCAAAGACCACAAAAAGGTACAAAAACAAATAACAAATTCCAAAATAGTCATAATCAGGAACATCGGAACGGAAATCGTTTCAAGGCTTTAACAGAAGAAACAACAATGAAACAAACAAAACATAAGTCGCCAAGGAAAATCTCTAGGTTATAGAGAAAGTTTCAACCCCGAGCAACAATCCGATGGAAAATGAAGAAAATAGACAGGAATTCAGAAATTCTCAGACAAAAGACAAAGGCAAAAAGAAAATATCAGCTCCTCGAAAACAAAATAAGCAAGGGAACAGTTCGAGGACCTTTTGATGACCTCAAACTCTCATAAGACACATACAGAAAAACAGAATCTCCAAAATGTCGAGAATGAAAGATTCTATTAAACTTGTGAAACTGGATACAAATCACATGGAAATCGAAAGATAAGATAATAGTATGAAGAATAGGATCAAGAAACCCAACATATGGAGGAAATGTGCGTGGATACTTGAATACACGAGATTACAATAGAAACTGGCTGCTCAACAAATTCAGACCCTCACAATGGGAGTAACAATAATGGTATTCAAGTATTACAAAATAGTAGTACGCCTGACTGCCGGGAAAATTATCGTGTAAACCAAATAAATTACGAAGTTGATCTCTTGGAATTGTACAGGTGTGGGAAACAGTGATTTCATTAGAAATTGTAAAAAAATTGCCTACGAGGAAAAACTAGATTTTATCAGCATGTTGAAAACTAGAACATCTGTTGGGACTGGGAAATTATTACAGAAGAAACTTCGATTCAAAAATCAGTTCGAAGTCCCCGCTTAGGGCAGGCTAGGAGGAATCATCTTACTTTGTAATTCAAAAAAGTTAAGTGTCAGAATTAGATACAACACCGATCAAGTCATCCTCTATGAGTTGAAAGATGGGGAGAAAAATTGGATTACTTTGTCTATGTTTAACTAAGTATTAACAAAAACATGAGTTTTGGATTGACATAGGTATATACTCAGACAATGTGGATAAACTGTGGATCGTTATCGGAGATTTCAATAATATCGTTTTGAACGAGGAATGGGAAAGAAGCAATTCAGACTATAATGATCGAATTATTAAGTTCAGGGAACGTTGGGATAGATGCAGCTTAATGGATGCGAGTTGGGCAGTGACAAGCGTAGTTTTACTCGTTAAAAATAAAATAAATAAGTAGTATAAGGAAGAGAGTAAATCCACAGGGAAAATTTAGAATTCTGCACGAATAAGGATTGACTTTAGTTCAAGGAACAAGTAAAAATAAAAAAGAGGGGAAGTAGGCGTTGATGAGGAATAATGAAGTAAATAAAAGAAGACAAGTAAATGAGTGAAATAAAGGGGGAAATAATATGGAAACAAGTGTAGAAATCACAAATAGGAAATTCGCCTCGAGCTAGCTTGTCTCAATTCCTCCGATCATTAAAATGGATTTTTGCTTGAGGATTCATGTCAGTTACAATCTACAAGGCCCAACCCATTGTAACTTGTATTTCTCTCATGTAACCGATCTTCCCAAGTCTATCTTCGAAAGATGATTCTTAAGTGAATTAACCACAACTATTGTTGTTAAAACAATTAGATTTAAAAGAACTGGAAAGGCCCAACTCGGATGTTGTCTCGTCGAGAATCGATGCCGATCTCGTTTTCCCTTTGCGGATCGCCGCTTAGCATGTTCACAAGAAGTTGAATTGTCACAGGCCAATCCTTCCTCCCAACGATATATTTAAACAACATTCTGACCAACGTCAACTTTTTGATTTGAAAGCATTTAAAAATTGTAAGTAAGGTCGATTGCCAAACATTCCAGAAAAACGAGAATGTATCCCAGAGGGACTTAAGCGATGTTCAATGCTCACGCATGAAATTGATTAGTACTAGCTCTCGGCTTAAAAGAAATTAGCCAAACATGATATGATTGATCATACTTAGCATGTTTTGAAAAATAATTAAAAAGCACAAAGTAAAAGAAAGAAAAAATGGAAAAAAAGAAAAATTTTATTAAAATGAAAGCAAAGTAGCAAAAACAAAGCTAAAGAAGAAGACGATGCCCCTAAGCCTTAACTAAAGCCTTAACTAAAGGAGGATATTTATAGGCTTCTAAATCCTTAGGTTACAAGAAAATTAAAGCAAATTAAAAGATAATTCCTTAAGGTATGAAAATTAAATCCAAAATTCCTAGAAAGCCTCCACAAATCGTGTTGAGTTGTTTCCAGAATATTCCATACGTTGACTCGGACCTTTAGGAAACTGTCACTTCAAACTTGTGTCATGCCCAACGTCGTGCCCATGTCTCCAGTTGTGGCCAGAAAAATTAAAAAAAAAGGTGCATAATACATCTTTTTGCTGCTAATTCTAGTAAGTTTACCTCTGCACAGAAAATAAACAAACACAACCCAATTTAGTAGTGATATGTTCGTAAAACAAATAATTTTGCAATTAAAAGGAGTCAATCTCAAGCACTAATCAGGCATGTAATAAATTCACTTGGTTCAGAAACCAACATGGTTAGGTGATCCTTCAAGAGCGTTTGAATAAGGCTTTTCACAATACTGAGACCTTGGATCTTTTCCCCAACCTCCATGTCTCAGTCTTCCTTATACATTATTCCAATCACCATATGATAATGGTTGAAATTACTTTGGAAATAGATAAAGATAGAAGACCCTTTCATTTTGAAGCTCTCTGGCTTACACACCCAAATTTTAATTCTGTTTTTAGAAAAACGTGGGGGAGTAAGAAGAACTTTATTGTTGAAGCAATCGAAGAAATGGGAAAAAGAGATAAAAATTGGAAAGATACTGCTTTCGATAATATTGTTAAACAGAAGCGAACCCTTCGTAATTGTGTTGGCCAACTTGGCCAAACTTTTAGTGCAATAAGTTGGCAGCAATAATAGTTGAAAGTTGGCAGCATGATTTTGTTGAAAATTTGCAGAAAACATTACCAAATTTAGTTCCTGTACTTTAGGATATTTATAAGATTAGTCCTTAAGCTACAACTATTAATACTCTAACCCATTTAGCTTCAAAACCATCTCAAATCATTCTAGCTTTCTCCAAATACTAGATAATTTAGAGAGTTTTCTTGAGAGTTGTTTTCTCATTTTTATCAAGAGAGAATTGTTATTGTTTTCTCCTTGTTAGATCGAGAGAAGTTATAATTCATATTTTCTCATAGTGAAATTCTTCTATCTTTTCTCATAGTTTTTACCATATATTATTTAGGGGTTTTCCACGTAAAATTTATGTCTTCTTTATCTTCATTTTTATTTTTTTAAATTATCAGTTGCGATTTTACTCTATCTGATAGTCGTATTCCGCAACAATTGGTATCAGAGCTAGATTTGAGTGTGTAATATCTACTTATTGTCTTTGTGGTTGCCACTAAAAGGTGGATCCTCCAACATAAGAAAGTAAGAAGTTATTACCCATTCTTTGAAGGTTACAGAAAACTATTCACGATAGTAAAATAGTGGGAGCTATCTGTAATAGAAGCTATGGTAACAAAATTTGATATTAAAAAGTTTAATGGGAGAAATTTCTCATTGTAGAAATTGAAGATGAATGTCATCCTGAGGAAAGACGGTTATCTAGCGGCTATTAGTGAAAGACCGGTAGATTTCATAGATGACAACAAATGGAATGAGATAGACGGGAATGTTATGTCAAACTTTCATCTAGCATTAGCAGATGAAGTATTGTCAAGCATTGAAGAGAAGAAGACAACTAAGGAGATATGGGATCATCTCACCAAATTGTACGGGATAAAATCATTGCACAATAAAATTTTGCTTGAAAGGAAATTGTATATTCTTCGGATGTCATAATCTACTTCAGTGACAGAGCACTTAAACACACTAAACACTTTATTTTCTCAGCTTACATCCTTAAGTTGTACAATAGGAGAAAAAGAACGTGTTGAACTTCTACTTCAAAGTCTACCTGATTCGTATGATCAACTCATCATCAACTTGACAAACAGTAATGTCACCAGTCTAGTCTTTGATGACGTTGTAGCTGCTGTTCTACAAGAAGAAAATCGGCGCAAGAGCAAGGAAGACAGACAAGTAAATCTGCAACAAGCAGAAGTATTGACAACGATAAAATGGAGATCAACAGAATGCGGCTAAAGCAACAGTCACAAACATGGTATATCAAAGTCGAGAAGAAAACAAAATTTAAAGTGATACAATTGTGGAAAGAAGGGTCACTTGAAGAAGGATTGTTGGAGTCTAGGTAAAAACTCCAATCCATAAGGCCATACCAAAACACTTCAAATGATGGAGATACTCTATGTTGTGAAGCGTCAACCACCGTGAAAGGTAGAAATATATTTGTAGATATATGGCTCATTGATTCAGGAGCAACATATCACATTATCTCAAGAAGAGAATGGTTTCATCATTATGAACCTGTCTCAGGAGGATCTGTGTATAGTTACAATGATCATGCCTTAGAGATCGTTGGCATTGGAACCATCAAATTGAAGATGTATGATGGAACAATTAAAGTTGTTTGAGATGTGCGGCACGTGAAAGGCCTAAAAAAATTTTATTATCCTATGGACTGTTGGATAATAATGCAAGCAAAATTGAAACATAGGAAGGAATCATGAAGGTATTCCATGGAGCGCTTGTGGTGATGAAAGGTGAAAAGATAACATCAAACTTGTACATGCTGAAAGGAGAAACTTTCCTAAAAGAAGAAGCCTATATTGCCTCATGTAGTTCAGATTATGCAATGCTATGACATCAGAAACTTGGACACATGTCAGAACAAGGAATGAAAGTCCTTATGGAGCAAAAGCTACTTCTAGGCTTAACAAAGGTATCACTTACTCTGTGTGAGCATTGTATAACAAGTAAGCAACATTGGTTAAAATTCAACACGTCAAATTCTAGAGGCAAAAGTGTTCTAGAATTGGTTTATAAGCACCAGTTACATCCCTAGGCGGAGAAAAATACTTTCTCATTTATTGATGACTACTCCAAGTAATGTTGGGTGTACCCTATTAAAAAACGGTTAGACGTGTTTTCAACTTTCAAAAACTTCAAAGCGCGGGTGGAACTTGATTCTGGAAATAAGATCAAGTGTTTCTGAACAGATAATGGAGGAGAATACACAAGTAAAGAATTTGATGACTTTTGTAGGAAAGAAGGCATTAAAAGACAGTTCAAAGTGGCGAACACTCCTCAACAAAATGGAGTGGCAGAGCAGATGAACAGAACCTTGTTAGAAAGAACAAGAGCAATATTGAGGGCTGCAGACCTAGAAAAATCATTTTGGGCAGAAGCAGTCAATACTGCCTGTTATTTGGTGAATCAAGCTCCATAAACTGCAATAGATATGAAGACACCAATGGAGATGTGGACTGGTAAACCATCTGATTATTCAAACCTCTATGTATTTGGAAGTATTTTATCGTGATGTACAACTCCCATGAAATTTCAAAGTTGGATCCAAAATCCAGGAAATGAAATTCTTGGGGTATGCTGATAGAGTAAATGGGTATCGCTTGTGGGATCCCACTGCCCACAAAGTGATCATCAGTAGGGATGTTATCTTTGTAGAAGATAAACTACAAAGAAAAAAAGACGATGATAGTGCTGAAAAGTTAGAGAATACACAGATACATGTGGAAAATGAGTTTGAATAAGGAGATTCTTCTGAAGCAGAACCAACACATGATGAACAAGAACCAGAGAGTTCTGAAGCTCCAACAACTCGTCAATAAAATCGTGTGAAAAGATGTCCCAATTGGCACCCATATTATATTATAGAAGGAAATATTGCATACTGTCTTTTAACAGAGAATGGTGAGCCATCAACATTCCAGGAGGCAATAAAAAGCTCAGATGCTTCACTATGGATGATGGCAATGCAAGAAGAAATTAAAGCCCTTAATAAAAATAATACATGGGACTTTGTGCCACTATCACAAGGAATGAATCCAATTGGCAACAAATGGGTCTTCAAAATCAAGCGAAATAATAACGATCAAGTGGAGAGGTATCGTGCAAGACTGGAGGTCAAAGGATATGCTAAAAAAATGTATTTATTTCAATGAAATATTTTCTCCTATGGTTCGACTAACAACAGTTCAAGTAGTCTTAGCAATGTGTGCTATATTGAAATTACATCTAGAGCAGCTAGATGTTAAAACAGTTTTTCTTAATGGAGATCTTGAAGAAGAGATTTATATGCTCCAGCCTGAAGGTTTTGAAGAAAAAGAAAAGAAGAATTTGGTTTGCAGGTTGAACAAGTCTTTGTACGGTCTAAAGCAGGCGTCGAGGTGTTGGTATAAGAGATTTGATTCCTTCATTATGTGCCTTGGATACAACAAACTTAATGCAGACCCTTGTGCTTATTTCAAGAGGTTTGGTGATAATGATTTTGTTATATTGCTATTGTATGTGGATGACATGTTGGTAGCAGGACCCAACAAAGATCATATTGAAGAATTGAAGGCACAATTGGCTAGGGAATTTGAAATGAAGGACTTGGGATCAACAAACAAGATTCTGGGGATGCAAATTCACCGAGATAGAAGTAATAGGAAGATTTGGCTTTCATAAAAGAATTACTTGAAGAAGATCTTGCCACGATTCAACATGCAAGATTGTAAGCCAATTTCTACCCCTCTTTCTATTAACTTCAAATTATCCTCCAGTATGAGTCCTAGTATTGAAGAAAAGATGATGGAGATGTCTCGAATACCGTATGCATCGGTAGTGGGAAGTTTAATGTTTGTTATGATATGCACAAGACCAGACATTGCACAAGCAGTGGGAGTGGTTAGTCGGTATATGGCGAATCCAGGAAAAGAGCATTGGAATACAGTAAAGAGGATCTTGAGATACATCAAAGGGTCCTCAAATGTTGCACTATGTTACGGAGGATCAAACTTACTTATCAATGGGTATGTTAATTCTGACTATGCAGGGGATTTGGATAAAAGTAAATCTACTACATGATATGTGTTCAAAGTTACTGGTGGAGCTGTAAGTTGAGTTTCAAAATTACAGACAGTTGTGGCTACGTCCACAACAGAGGCAGAATATATAGCATCTACACAAGCCAGTGAAGAAGTAATCTGGTTGAAGATGATATTGGAGAAGCTTGGTCACAATCAAAAGTATGTCTCTCTATTTTGTGATAGTCAAAATGCTTTACATCTAGCAAAGAATCCAACATTTCATTCAAGAACAAAACACATACGAGTTCAGTACCTCTTCATTCGTGAAAATGTGGAAGAAGAGACAGTAGATATGCATAAAATCCATACCAAAGACAACATAGTAGTTTTCATGACGAAGGCGATCAATACTGATAAATTTACTTGGTGTTGATCCTCTTATGGCCTGTCAGAAACGTAAGCAACATGAAGGTACAAGGTAGAAAGAATGGTGTGAAGATATGATTGTTCTAATCAAATTTTCAAGTGGGAGATTGTTGAAAAGTCAAGTGGCCAACTTGGCCAAACTTTCAGTGCAATAAGTTGGCAACAATAATAGTTGAAAGTTAGCAGCATGATTTTGTTGAAAATTGGTAAGGGAAAATTACCAAATTTAGTCCATGTACTTTAGGATATTTATAAGATTTGTCCTTAAGCTTCTACTATAAATACCCTAACCCATTTAGCTTCAAAACCATCCCAAATCATTCAAGCTTTCCCCCAATACTAGAGAATTTAGAGAGTTTTCTTGAGAGTTGTTTTCTCCTTTTTATATAAAGAGAATTGTTATTGTTTTCTCCTTGTTATATCGAGAGAAGTTGTAATTCATATTTTCTCATAATGAAATTATTCTATTTTTGCCCGCGATTTTTACCCTATATTATTTAGGGGTTTTCCACGTAAAATTTTTGTCTTCTTTATCTTCATTTTTATTTTCTCAAATTATCAGTTACGATTTTGCTCTATCCGTATTCGTATTCTACAACAAATTATTTGAAATGTATTCAAAGATCCCTAAACTATATCAGATCGAAACACTTGTAGGGTCTTGAGAAACGCCTAAATGAAGATTATCAAAAGATTTTGAACCGAGAAGAGATTTTGTGGCTTCAAAGTCTAGGTTGGATTGAGTCTTGAAAAGGGAGAAAACACAAAATTCTTTCATATTACGAGAAGATTAGAACACAACGTAATAAAATTTCTAGAATGTTCATTAATAACAGTTGGTATTCGAATAAGCAGACACTATCCAAACACACAATGGAGTTTTTCAATAATATTTTCAGAAAAAATGGTGTGGGTAAGCTTGAAAACTCGTATGATAAATTCAAACTAATAGTAAACAACGAAGAGAGGGCGGCTCTAATCAAAGATGTTTATAAAGATGAAGTTTAAACACAACCTTCTCTATGAAGGTCTTAAAAGCTCCAGAGCCTAACATTATGTAACCAATATTTTATAAAAATAATTAGGACACGGTTAAAGATATTGTTCTGAACCTAATAAAAATAGTCATGAGCACTAGGGAAGTTGACCCTCAAATTATTAAAGTCTATTGATAAGCGTCGTAATTGTCAAATAAAAAATAATTATTCTCAAAAAATAAATAAATAAATAAAATAAAGTATAGTAAAAAGAAGAATGATCGATTTATAAGGACTATGGAGCTTCTGATGTTGATTTGCTTTGATCTTGAAAATAAAAAATAGGGTTTAAAATTGAAAAGGAAAAGTTCAAGAATTGAAAGAAACTAAAAATAAGTAAATTTTAAAGAAAATAAAATGGATAAAAATAGCATCAGGCTTCGCATTTCCTCATTTCATTTCTATCATCGATAGGGATTTTACTTTAGGATTCATTTCAGCTATAGTCTATAAGGCCCCTTGTAACTTACTTTTCTTTCTGGTAAATCAATATTCCATTTCAATCCTTGATTGGACTAACCACGAAAATTTTCGATAGCACCAAAACAAATTTAAGTGCTGGAAAAGCCCAACTCGAATTATGTTGTCTCAATGAGAATTGAATACGGTCTCAATTTTACTTAACGGACCGCCGCCAAGTTTTTTCATAGGAAGTCAATTTTTCTACCAGTCAATTCTTCCTCTCAATTGTAAATCAGAACAACATCTAGACCTACGTCGACTTTTTGAAATGAAAGTGTTGAGATTTTTAAAGGAAATGTCGATTCTCAATCCAAATTTACAGAAAATTAAGAATGATATCAAAATATATTAAGTGATTTTCAATTCTCGCAATATGAATTGAGTCATCTCTAAGCCATAGGCTAAATGAAAATAAAAAGAAATTTTAATAAAAACATGAGAGAATTTTATAAATCAAAAGTAAAAGTAGTACATTCTCAAGCTTCACCCTATGGGGTATTATAGTCTTAAAATAACCTAAATATTAAAGAAATATTCAATAATAAAATATCCTAAAATTAACCCAAAATATAACTCCCAAAGTGTTTTTTAAATTCAAACTTAAATTCCATAAGATAACTCTACTCGTCTACCTTCTAGAAGATATTAGTTGGACTTCCTTCTCGAAATTGTTATTGTTTAGATCTTCTAGAAACTGTCACGTCAAACCATGTCGTGCCCTAGGTAATGCTCATGTCTCCAGCCATGATTCTAAAAATATAAAAATTACAAATTTCGCCCTTTTTACTATTGTTTCTAAACAATGGGTTCCTAGACAAAAATAAGCAAAACAAAACCAAATCAGTAATATCAAATCGACGACGAGGAATAATTATCAATAAAATAAATGTAATTTTGAACAATCATTATTTACCTAGTGCTTATCCGTAAAATCGAAGTGGTTGAGAAGCTAAATTTCTATCAGCCTATAAGTCTTTTCAATACCTCTAATAAAATCATAACATAATCTCTTTTGCAATGGTTCAGACTCATTTTTCAAAAATTGATAGGACCTTATCAAAATAGTTTCCTACCAGGGAGGAGCACTACGGATAACATCCTAGTGGTTAAAGAAGCAGTGCACACTCTTATAAACTTCAAAGAAAGGAAATGGTATGATATTATGAAAAAAATATCTTTTTTTCCATTTTGAGTAAAAGAATTCATTAGATTCAAATGTCATCGTGAATTACATCAGTTCTAATACAACCAGACACGTCATAATAAAACCAAATCATATTGAGATTTGACAAAGCCTATTGGGTAAGAGTGTGGGCCACCCGCTTTGCCTCACGATTAACGTAAAACACTTTTAGCTCATGATTAGAAATAAGGATCTCTCGTGCTTCATTGAGCAACAATCTGATTATGGGGACATCCTCATTTTAATTAGTGATCCTATTAACAATTGAGATCGTGTCGCATTTGATGATCTCGTTGTTGACTATTCTCAATTGCAAACTTAATCTCTTACGTGAATGCTTCGACTTCAGCCGACTCTGTGGTGAACGAGTTAGGAATATGCTTACATATCCCACCAACACCCATTTCATTATTGTCTCTTGCAACAATTTCAAAGGCCGCAACATTGCTAAAATGTTACAAGCCTCATCCACATTGACCTTCATAATAGAATTTGGTGGTCTAATTCACGTCTGAGAATGGAAAGTGGGCGTCTGATGGTGCACCTAACACTGTTGAACCTTAAAAAAGTCAGAATAGAGGTTCCAGGCTGTGATGACCACATCTCTGTCTTCCTAAAGCTCTCTATCATAAAGAAACTTGTTCAACCAGTTTCATAAGTTCCATAGTAGCAAAATCAATGTTGTCATCCCTATGTGATCCAATTGAGATACAGACCAATCCAACCATGCTTTACAAGAGACTCCATGCCACTTGATGATTGTTGTCTTGAGGCTTGAGAGATGGAAAATGATCTTTGTTTTTGGGCAATCCTTAAGGGTGTGAGTTCGTGTTTCCATCACATCCCCAAAGAAGGGGCAAGCTCCCTCAATGAGGCAGGCTTTTTAAGTTTTTCTCCTATTGGGATGACGTCGTGACAAATCCTCCACCCAAAGATCTTTATTTTTGGTAGAACGGGGAGTTTCGTGAGGTTCTTCTAGATTCTTTCATTATCCCTATAGATCCATTTCCTAAGAAGAAGCCAATTGTGTCCCGATTTAGCCGATAAGTAGCTCGATGTATGATGCCTCCATATTAACTTGTCATATCTGGAAGAAGCAATAAGGGTCCCCAAAACTTTAGTCACATCTTTAGTTGAAAAGACCCTCTTTATCTTTCCTTCATCCCATCTTGGCACCCCTAGAAGCATGAAGTCCGAGCATTTGACAAGGTTGTCAACATTGTCAAAGTAGGAGCTTGTCCAGCGAACTAGGGAATAATCCTCCCAAGTGTCAGAAAACATTCTTGTGTGAGCATCGTATCCAACCCTCCAAAAGAAACCTTATTTAAGAGCCTCTTTTTCTTTGAAAATTCTAGCCCATGCATGAGACACTCGATCCCCCAGTTTGGCATCAAGGAAGTCTTGATAAGAGAAATACTTTGCGTTCAACATTTTTCCTGCCAAAGAATATGAGTATTGTAGAGTCATCCACACTTGAGTGCCTAACAATGCTAAATTGAAGAGTTTGAGGTCCCTAAAGCCTATTTCCCCTTCTCTCTTAGCTCTGCAGATCTTATCCTAAGAGACCATTGTACAACCTTTTTTGTCCTGTTTTCCCTACCACTAGAATGGTCTTATTAGGGAAGTGATATCCTCAATGATGCCTTCCAGAAGTAAATAGCAGGACATGGCATAAGTGGGAAGAGATTGCGCAACTGACTTAAGAAAAATATCTCGGCCTCCGAAGGAAAGAAGATTATTGGTCAACCTTGTATTCATTTGGCAGTTTTGTTTTGAACAAAACAGAAAGTGTTAATCTTCCCTTTACCAACCAAAAGCGGAAACCTTAGATAAGATCTCGGTTCTTACTTTTCAGCAACTTCAAAGATCATGAGAATATTGTCCCAGTGTTCCTGGCTCGTATTATCACTAAAGTAAATTTTGAACTTGTCGTAGCTAATCTTCTATCCCGAGGCCTCTTTATATATGTTGAGCAAGTTTTTCACCCTTATGGCTTCCTCCGCCAAGTTCTTGAAAAAAGAGGATGCTATCGTCAGCGTAGAGAAGATGTGTGATTCTTAGACCTATGATGCTAGCATGGATGCCTTTAATCAACCCTTTTTGGCGTGCATCATTGTGCAAGGCCAACAAACCTTGTGCACAAAAGAGAAGCAGATACGGGGAGAGGGGGTCTCCTTGTCTTAGCCCCTCTCTAGGGTGAAGGATTTTGAAAGATGGTCATTAATCTTGATTTGGAACGTCACATTACATATGCATTTCTTAATAATTGTATTAAAAGAATAATTAAAGCTCATTCGTTCAATTATAAAAAAAAATAAAATTTCATTCAACCCTATCACAAGCTTTCTCCATGTCTAATTTAAGGGTTGCCCCTTTGTTAGGTTTATTTTTTGAGCATTTAAGGTAATGAATATACTCATGAGCAACAACAAAAAAAATAAAAGATTCTTTTTCCCGAGACAAACACACATTGGTTTACCGTTATACATTAAGGCATTAATGGCTTAAGTCGATTAACTATCACTTTTGACACAATTTTATAGACAATCATGCATAGATTTATGGGTTTAAAGTTTCTCGTTGTTCTAGGGTTGTTTATATTATGGATAATGACTTTGATAGTTTTATTAACAATTTCAAAATCAAACAAACCATTCAATAGATCTAGACAAAGTGAAATAAGATCAGATCCTACAATATCCTAAAAGGATCAAAAAAGGAACCAGAGATATCATCAATACTTGGGGCTTTGTTTGGTTTCATTAGAGAGAAGGCAAGAAGAACTTCCACTACAGTGAACTTCCGGTAAATGTTGGTGTTATCCTCTGTTATAACACATCTCTCCACGATGTTGAGGATTGAGCTAGGCAGATCCACCCTTGAAGAGCTGAAAAGAGAGGTGAAGTACTCAGTGGCAATGTTAAAAAACATCATCCAAGTGCTCCACCCAACGACCTTCATTATCCTTGAACCCCTCGATTATGTTTTTTTTCGTCTACCAATAACCTGAGCATTGAATAAAGATGTGTTTCTATCTCCTTCCTTAAGCCAAACAACTCTCAATATCTGCATCCAATATGCCTCGTCTTTATTGTCTGTAGTTGATCCCATCATGTCTTTCCAAGCTTCCCCCAAAACCTTCTCGCACATTTCCTCATTCTTCCAACACGGGTCGAACTTAAAATAGTCTCCTTGTTTACCTTGAGGGTTTAGAGAAGATATATTAAAAGGCTCAATGACAATCTCCGCATGATCAGAAGAACATGATGTTTTGGTTTTCACTCTACATTCACTGAAGGTCTAAAGCAATCTTTGAGTTTCCACAAAACGATCAATTTTTCCCTAATATGATTCCTCCCGATTTTACCTGAGTTTCATGTGAACCAAACTGATTTGGGTTTGGCATCCCAAAATTCGGCTCTCTGGAGATCACATTTGAAATCATCATTATCCATTCTTGGTCTCCTACGTCCTGCCAGTTTTTCATCTTGATGAAGGATTTCATTAAAATCTCCCCCATCACCCACGGAAGGTGGGAAGTCTCGGCAAGGTGGTTAATAAGATCTCAATTGTCTTTTTTCATTCCCTTAACACAACTGTCACCCAGTGAAACGAAAGTGGCAAGAGTTCCAAAAAAACTTCAACATCAATATCCGCATTCGAGAAAAAGGGACACTTTTATATTATCATTCCAAAAAAAAAGTAGGAAATTACAAGATTCAGAATTTTTTACCATAAAGCAACCTTTCATGCCTAGCCTAATCCTAATATGCTTCGTTTTATGCTTATCGAGAATTGATGCAGAAATAAAAACAAGTTTTGGTCCTTTGTAGAGACTAGTCTCCTAAGTTCATGAAATGTCGATGGGTTCCCAAGCCCTTGACAGTTCAAGCAAATGATACTCATTGTGATCAGCAGGGTTGCTCCACAGCGTCCACTTTTGATACATTGTTGTCACCCCTCTCGCTAGAGGCTTCAGACTGTCTTCCTACTCGAAATTATCGGCTATTGAGCTCATAGTTGCCATTATATCATATCAACCATGTGCTTTCTTGTTCATTTTTCCCACCGTGCTTTTCTCCACTCTTTCCTTTGTCGATGTTCGTGGACACTAGATCTAGCAAAACATTCCGTTGGGGTTGATCAACTTGTACACTAACTCCAAGTTTGGTCTCTGGGATGATTTGGTTCGATAATTCTTCCTCCTCTTTCATGACCCTCTTTTCATTCTTTACGACATTCTCAACCACTTATTAGGATGAAGCACTTGGGTCTTTGTATGCTTGTAAAGACAAGGTCCAGGGTGTCTAAAGAGCCCTCCCCAAGGAGGAGCCTTGCTCATTAGTCATTGGGGTCAGCTCATTCTCCACAAAGAACAACCCTCCACAGCTTAAGTTATTGCTGCTAGCTTGATCATGGGGCTTGTAGACTCTCAACCAATCACCATATTGAAGGGATTCTTGGTGGATGGATGTGTAGGCCATGCATTCAATGACCATGTGGCCAATAATCTTGCATCAATGATAAAATTTTGTTAACCTCTCATACTTTAGAAGACAAAGTCTCGTCTTTCTATCCAAGAGTATGCCAAATTTCAAACATCTCCTTAATAGTCGTGTGATATCTATTTCGACTCGGATATGCAAATACGTGCCCATTCTCCCTTCACCATTACGAAGGTCCAGAATCACTGCATAACCTACGGTGTTTCCTATCTTGATGCTAGAGACTTGATCCATTAGACCGAGGGGGAGATCATAGATCATAATCCATATTGGTAGTATTGAAAATCATATTCTTCCACAATAAGAGTTCGGTCATAATCACAAATTGCTATAAGGTCACCGTTAAATCTCCATAGAGACCTTCGAATAACAGTTTGGTTATTTTCCAAAGTGGCGATCTTAAATAGAAACATGTTTTGGCATAAGCAAGTAGCTCTGATGAGTTTCATTGGACCCCAAATCGACCTAAAAACTTCGATAACCACCTCTCCATCTGCTCGATTGGAGGTGATATTTTTAGCAATTATTCATCTATCTATGATCTCCAAGTTGTCGCAATCGTCTTTCGGTTGGGCCTCGAAATTGGGCTTCGACTTGAAAAATGTGGATTGGAGTCACCACCGATCATTTATTTAAAACAAATGGGTTGATCAGATACCCTATTTCTTATCTGATCTGCGTCTTTCCAAAGATGTGTCTGGTTCGGGAGTCGGTTACGGTCAAGAAAGGATTAGCACCCTTGAACCGTCCTTTCGGTACTACGTAATTTCCAGTTGTCTTTGATTAAGAAAATTGCAAGTTAAATTAAAAGGTAAAATTTGATCCGAATTACTTACCCTTAATGAGTTTATGGAAATACCCTTAAAAAATAAGATTTTAAAAGAAAATAATAATAATAAAAGAAAGTAACAAAACTAAAGAGTAAACCAAGGAAATAAATGAAACCAATAATAATAAACATAAAATAATTGGATGAAAAAAAATGAAATAGAATAAAATAAAATAAATGAAGATAAAATATATATACAAAAAGAATAAAAAAGATAAAGTGTTTTTTTAAAAAAGAAAAATAATATTAAGAACAAAGAAACTAAAAATATAATGAAAATAAATAAATAGTATAAATAAAATAATAAAAATATATATATAAAAATATAAAAATGTATGCATAATATAATAAAATACTAAATAGTAATAATAATAATAAATAAATTAAAAATAAATATACATATAATATTAACTAAAAAAATAGTAATCATAGAAATATAAAATAAAATAAAGTAAGAATATATATATATAACGTTAGGAAAATATAGTAAAAAAATATAGTAAATAAGTAAACATAGATAATAATAATAATAATATAATATATATATATAATAATAGAAAAATAATATAATATAACGTAAAGAAAAATGAAAACAAAATTATAATAAATAAATAAATAAAATATAATTAAATATATACATATATACATATAAATAATAAGGGTTAAATTAAAATAAAAAATGAATTAGGGGTCAAAATTAAAAGCCAATCGAAGGAAAAAACGAAAAAACACGCGGATCCACACGACCCGTTTATAAAAATCCGAATAGTTTTTCAAAAACACAAGTCTCGGGAACTAGATCTACAAAAATAGATCTCGAAAACGCCCCCGTTCATCGGCCAAAAACACTTCTCTCAGTTTTCTTTCGAAATCAAAACACAGCAAGGGTAAGGAAAAATAACATGTGAAGGTATGAACTTTACCTTTCAAAATATAAATGCTTCGAAAAATGACTACGAGTTGCTTGTAATTTTTTGCTTGGTATTTCGTATATCCTCCTCCGAATGTGTTACAATAGTGAGTTACAATGACTATTTATAATGCTTGTGGATCCTATCTTTAGGAGTTTAAATAATAGTAGAACTCTATCATATTTTTAGGAGTTCGAATCCTAGTAGGACGAAAAGGTGTGTTGACACAAGTCTTCATGGCGAATAACATGAGGAGTCTCTAAAACGGTGGCTTCCTCATCGGTGAAGGAGAGTTAACCCATTAGGCGAAGAACTTCTTCAGACATTGTGAATTGAAGGAAACATTTAAGAAGAAAGAAAGATCACGATGACCATTAGGGTGAAGGAGAAACAAACAATTGCCAGGAGGAAAACACCAATGTGGTTTCAAAAGAAGGTGAATAACTTTCTATGAGGTTTGAACTAATAAAGAGGTAGCATGGGAGAGTAATCTGAGCGAGAGGATGGGTTTTAACCAAGACCTATAGAGTGATGACCAAAGGACAAAAGGATTGTGGTAAACATTCAAACATGTACCAATTGTATTAGCAAATGATGCAAGATGACTATAGAGATTTCTCTTATCACAAGAATTTCTTTAAATAGTTTAGAAATATAATGAAACCACCTTAATTCTCAAACTTTAGTTTTAATATGAAGGTAAATGGGATTCTGGATCTTTTGGATGGGACCTTTCAAAATTTGCAAGTCAACAAACATACCTCCACTGTACCTTGGACTCACCAATTTTGCTTCTTCAGTTAGACATTAGAAAGGACATCCCTATGCCACCAAATACTACTAATAGGACATTTTCTTGCCCCTGTGTCAAACCGATAAATCAACAATTGCAAAGGACGATCTTGGTTCTCACATCTTACCAAAAATGATGTTACCAGGCATCTTTCTTTTCCTTTTGACCGGCGCGCAGATTGGCCAATTTTAGCAAAGTCCACCTCACGTATTGAGCTGATGGAATATTGTCTTTTGTACCGTCGTTACGTCCTTGGGGATCGAATTATATCTTTCATTCCCACCCAAGAAAGAAAAGGCAAATTGTCCTTTTCTTGAGCCTTGATCCTTACCCCGAATAAGAAAATCTAGAATACCTTCTTTCCTTTTTGTTCACCTAGCCATTTCTCCATTTTGGGAAATTACAAAGTTTTTGTTGTAATTTATAGGACTTTTTCTTTTAGGGAAGGGTTGCCTAGTCAAGTCATCGCCTTTGGGAACTCCCATTGACCTGGCCAGAGCTTGAGAACTAAGACGATGATCGTTTCTTTTCCTATTTCTTTTCATTTGGGGTAAAAATGACTCCTTTCTTTCACAGGTGGTTCTTGAGCCTAGTTTGCTCAGGATTCTTAATAATTTCTCCAATCTTCTTTCATTGGAGCTAGCACAAAAAAGGGTGGTGCGATTGGTATTCCTTCTTGTTCCATCGGACCAATCTCTCTCTTCTTTCACATCTTAGGACTTTTGAGCATCGTTACATTAACCAACTTAAATCTTTGTTACTTTTACACCTCTTCCTTCTACGGGATACCCATTTCAGAACATTACCTCTCTTCTCCTCAATCTAACAATGCCACTAAAGCGATAATGTTAGAACTTAAAACAACCTTACCTTGTGTTAGAACACCTCGAGGAGTTATTCCCGGAAGAACTTGATTGGGAAGAGGTTGGATAAACAGGGGAACATCATTGCAATATTGGGAAACTAGATAATCAACATCAATAGAATTTTCATCTAAACTACGGTAACCATGATCGGACTTGGACGAAACCTAAAGCACATTATTTTTATAAAACCTAGAGAGAATTGAGATGATTAAAAGCATATGATAAAGTGAATTGGAACTTCCTTCAAAACATTCTTCAGTAATTCAAGTTTCTGGATGAGATCTTAATATTGTTATGTTCTGCATCAAACACGGAATGTTAAAACTGTGATGAACACAGTTATGGAAAACTGAAAGCAAGAAGGAAAGTAATGAAAAAAAACAGAATGTAGGTGTAAATACTAATTTTTCATTTTACTTAAATTATTATTATTATTATTATAAATATTATTATTATATTATATATATTATATTATTATTAAATATATTATTACAAGCCCAAAATCCCGGAACCAATTTCCAAAAGCCCAACACGAGCTAGCCCAACAACAACCCTAAAACACCACTAGGGTTTCTTTCATCATCAGCCAGCCGTCCCAACCAACGGTCCAACATCCCAGCCGCCGCCTCCAAGCTTCCAGAACATCCACGCGGCGCCACCCCCACATCCAGATGCTGCCGACGCCTTGCTTCCACGACTCTGCCTCAAAGAATCCTCCAGGAGTGCCACGAAGCCACCCACATTGAACTCTATGGTGAGTCACCACCATAGCTATGGTGACTCACCGAAGCTTTCCCCTTTGACTGGTCCAAGACAAGCACTGGAGGTGGCTATAAAAGCCACCACACCTGCGAGACAGAGAAAAAAACAGAGGAAGAGAGAAAAAAAAAGGAGAGAGCACGGACAGCAAGCAACGGAGACCAGAAACCAAATAGAGAGGAAGAAACCGAGGAAGACAGAAAGCTACCAACGATCCCAATCAACAACAACAAACCAGTAAAAAAATAAAAGAGAAGAGAAGAGAGGAACTTACTCTATCATCGGAGAGCCCTAAACGTCGCCGGAAAATCAAAACGCCGAAGGTGAAAATCGTAGATTTATGATATATTATGGGGTTTTAGGTTAAAATAACTTTAGATCGGGCATTAGGACGTTTAGATTTACGCTTTGGGGGTATTTTGTAAATTTCGGCAACCGTTCACGGTGGCCGGCGGTGGCCGACGGCGGAGTACGGTGGCCTATGGCTGCCGGTTTCCCTCCGGCGAGGGAAACTAGAGAGAAGCCAGAGAGAACTCTGGTTCTCTCATTTTAGAGAGAGAAAGGAAAGAGGCAAATGAGAAACTTCGGCCCTTAGGGGCCAGTTATAGGGTTTATATACCCTCATCAAAACGACACCGTTTTGACGAGGGTATGTGCGTAATTTCCTTCACGGGAAAACCTCGTCCGCGGTCACTTCGAGTTTGTATTATTTACAAATTAGTCACTACAATCAACTTCTAATTATTTAAAATTTAGTCTTTACATTTCATTTTATTTTATTTTAGTCCTTATCTGCATATATATTTATTTAGGGTAAATACCTAATTTAGTCTTTTACAGTGTAGTAAATATCATTTTAATCCGAATTAATTAAATAAGGCTAAATTATATTATTAGCACTTAGATCTTTTTATCATTCGAGTTGGAACCTTTAATTTTAATGATCATTATTTTAATCACCTATTAATAATTAGGGTTAATTACATCATTAGTAATTATATTTTTATAATACTATAAATAAGGGCTGTAAATTTTAATTTTTAATATTTCTATTTATTTTAATATGTTTTAGTCCCTATTTAATTACAATTTAATTTGTATTATTATCATTTCAAATCCAATATGTTTAAATGATTACTTTAATTATTATTTTATTATTATTTTAGTCATATAAATATATATAATAAATGATATTTATTTATTTATTTTCTTTGTTTTCTATGAAATAAAAATCCTATTTATGAACTATATATGTTTAATTTTTTTTATTAAGAAAATGATTTAGATATTTATTTATTTTTTAATATTGAAGAAAAGAGCTGTCTTAAAGTAACAAGAAGCTCTTTTCTAATATTTTTAAATAAATAAATATCTTACTATATTAAAATAAATTTTTTATTTTAGTTATTTATTTATATCGAAAAAAAGAGCTGTCTTAAAGCACCTAGAAGCTCTTTTCTGATATTTCTAAATAAATAAATATCTTATTTATATATATTAATATATTTTCTTAAAATTATAAATTTGAAATAAAAGGATTATGAATTAAATATATTTGAATTTTTTATTTTCTAATAATAGAGACAATTTATAATTAAAAAGTACCAATTTTGGGCGTTGTAGGGGTGCTAATCCTTCCCTAAACGTAACCAACCACGAATCCCTTTTTATTATTAAAAAGAACGAATTTTTTGGTTAAAACGCAGATCAGTTCATCTTTTAACTGATGTTTTCTTAAAAACTCTTTTAAAAGATAATTTTTAGGTAATCGACCTACCTGACCCAAAAGGCCGATGGCGACTCCTAAAATTATTTTTAAAAAAAACCATTTATTAACATCACTTTTTCCGCCAAGTATTTAAAATTTCGTGCCCGGACGAAAACCGGTTACGACAGCTTGGCGACTCCGCTGGGGACCATGTCAAACTTTAAAATCAATTGTAAATTGTCTCTATCAATTAGAAATTAAAAATTCATATATATAATTTTTAATTCTTTTCTTTCAAATTTTTTTATTACTTATTATTTTTATATATTTTTTTTATTTTATTTATTTATTATATTCAAGAATTAATTATTTTATTTGTTTATTAGAGGTTTTAACATTTCTCCTCACACACAACACTTGCATAACATAAAGCTCTATAATTGAGTTTGTCCCTTTTAAGTGAGAGTGAAAGCGACGTCTTCGTGAGAATTTATTCTCCGTGTTAGACCTAGCAAGTAACTTTCGGGGGTTCATATGCTCTATGTCTTCGTGAGAATTTATTCTCCGTGTCAGGCATAGAGAAGTGTATCCCCTCGAATTGAACTCGATCCACTTTAGTCTGTGATGGACTAGGATTGAGGGTTAACAGCCCAAGGGGGCATCAACAGGGACAGTTCGAGTACCTTTACTCCTAGAACTAAAAACCTGCATATAATAAACCCTAGAAATTCTCCTAATCTAAGACAATACTGAAACCATTTCCATAGGTATACACAAAGGAGAAATAAGTTTTAGTTTTTAATTTATTATTTTTTTTCTCTCTGAATAAATATGCGAACTAGAAATCTTACGGTTAGGTTAATTTTTTCCAAACAATACATGCGAACTAGAAAGCATGAGGTTAAGATTTATACCTTGATAGATAGATTTTTTTCCATTAGTTGGTACTAAGTATTCTATTTATTTTATTTTTTTTCATGCATGTTACATTGCTCTAATCTGTTCATATTGATTTCTTTTGTTTACATTGCATGATCATGGCATAACCAAAAGGTGTTTACTTGAAAGACTGTTCATCATATTGGAAAGAAATCATAAATGGACAAAAAGTTTTATGATCAAACAAAATATGATGCGGCCAAGAAAAGACATCCCGAGGGAACTCCAAGGATAGAAGAGAGCTATACACCTAGAGATCATGTGTCCATTAAGGAGAAAAAGGAGATACGAGAAATAAGAGAGAAGATGTCCAAGATGATGGATAGAATATCTGTTTTGGCCAAAAGAGAAGAGATTCCTACACAGAAAGCGATAAAGCTTAATGAAGATAATCCTGCAATTTCAGATATGCAAGGGACTTCTGATCCTAACCAATTTGAGAAGTTGCAGACAATCATCATTTGTATTCACAAACCGTCTGGAGATACCAAAGAAATGGTGAACACTGTAAAAGCTCCCAGAGATGAGAAGAAATCATGTAACCTGAAATTATCAAAGTTTAGTCTGCTCCTGGAATCTAAAACTCAGGTTCAATCCAAGACAAAAGGCGGTTCTCATGTTGATGCTATACCTATATCATATAAAGAGTTGTATGAAAAGTTACTTGAAGCACGAGAAATAGCTCCATATTACATAAAACCATTCCAACCTCCGTATCCAAATTGGTATGACATCAACGTTCATTGTGAATATCATGCTGGAGCTCAAGGACATACCATCGAGAATTGTCTTGTCTTCAAACGTCGAGTCCAAAGTCTTTTGGATCATGGAACCTTACAATTTATGGTAGATGATCGACCTAGTTTGGTAACCAAAGGTCCTGCTAGATTAATACCAAAAGTCTTCAAAGGTAAGAGTATCAGTAGGGGAGCCCAGAGAGAAGAAGATTTGCTGAGGTTTGAAGCTCAAATACGTCATTTAAAGATTGAAAACGATAAATTGAGCACCAAAATAGAAACCATACATGAAGATTTCCAGAAAGTCAGCCAAGCCTTTCAAAATGCTGGCATTGGAAACACCACAGAAGAGTGGATAACAGGGGTCACCAAACTGAAAAAGAATTGCAATATAAATGAAGGACGAGCCAATAAGTTTTCTTATGATTTACGAGTTGCAGAAGAAATACACAATACAACTTTCATGAAATCGAGAAAATATCAAGTCGACAATCAAAGGTTGAATAGTGCTATGACCAACATGGAAGCATCATATCAGATTCATCAGTTTGAGATCGATACTGAATTAAAAGCCACTATCGACAAGAACAAAACATTGAAGAAATGTTTAGATGATTATGGAGATCTTGTATGAGAACTCTGTAACCATAAAGATTCCATTACAAGGGAAAATGAGCAACATTGCCTACAACGCCGGGAATTGACACAGGAGATGAAAGAACACCAGAATTTCATGGAAGAAGCTGTAGTCCAGACAAGCAATATGGCCCCTAAGCTGATAAACTAACTTGGTTTTAGAGAAGAAAATGGGAAAGTTATTCCCTATATGTAAAGTTTTGTTGAAGTTAGGACTGAAAGTTGTCCCCTACATGTAAAAATTTTGTTTAATGCATGGAAACTTTTGTGTTCAATGAAATCTGTTCTAAGATGATCACTCTTGAGTAACACCTTTTCATACATGCATTTGTATTTTGCATTTTTTTCCGTTTATATTTACATTTACATCATGCATTAAAACATATTTAAATATAAAAAAAGGGGCAGTCTTAATATAACTGGATGTCCTATTATGGTATTTTAAATAATTTACATTTTTGCATTTATGCATTTTGCATTTACATTTTTTATTTGTTAAAGTATTGGTATATACATTAATTATAAAAACATAAATAATTCATGAAAGGTTCTGTAACAGTAAAATCGAGACTATTCATTCATACTGTACCATCATCATGAAAATAATGGAGCAATCTTATAAGAGACTACAAGACCAGTGGCCAGAACAATTGACAGGGTTACCTCGGGATACAAGGAAAGAAGCGTCAGATTCAGTACCATATGGATCAGATCAAATTATTCAGGGAATGGAATCTGATAAAGAAGAGATATCTGCTAAAGAGAAATCGTGCTATCAGATTGAAGAGTCGAGAAAGATAACATACCCTGGGGCATCCCTCTCAAACCCAAAGAATAGCCTCATTAATTATTCACAATATGAGGAGAGAGTCAAGAGGACAGAGAAAGCAATTAGAAACATGAAAGATGTTAGTGCCCACCACAAAGAATTAGAAGCAAGAGAGCTCATCTTGGTTCCAGATTTGATTATTCCCCATGAATTCAAAATGCCTGATTTTGAGAAATATGATGGCACCAGTTGTCCCGTAATCCATTTGAGAATGTTTTGCAGAAAAATGGAAGGATATTTGAGTTATGATGATCTATTAATTCACTTTTTCCATGATAGTCTTGTTGGCCCAACAGTAGTCTGGTACAATCAGTTGACCCAAGAACAGATCAAGAGATGGGTAGATCTAGCTGATGCATTTTTGGGACAATATCGGTATGTTAAAGGCATATCTCCAACACGTATGGATCTTCGAAGAGTAAAGAAGAAAACCAATGAAAGATTTCAAGAATATGCCTTAAGATGGAGAGGAGTGGAAGCACAAGTTCAACCTCCCATGTTAGAAGAAGAGATATCACATATGTTTCGGGATTCTATTCCCGCTCCTTTCTGCGAGTTAATGCAGGCAAATCCGACGAAGGAATTCAAGAATCTTATGACAAGTGGAGATTTAATTGAGAATGTAATCAGTGAAGAAAATTCAAAAGTCACATCCAAGAACCCTACGGATCAAAAAGCAAAAGTTGATGAGTGTCGTATCCAGAGTTTTCGCATTTGCAAAAGAAAAAGAGCAAGTAACTGTTCGGATCGACCAAAGAAAGTCATGCGATCAAGAAAAACTTTGGAAGTGTTCCAAACTTCCATTTCAGACTTGTATCCTCATTTGGTTAAAGGTCAATACATCACACCAAGACCAACTAAAGTAAAACCAAACCCTTCTGCTCATAGCTATGATCAAGATAATGTTTGTAATTTCCACTTGGGGGTAAAGGGGCATTCTACTGGCAATTGTAGGCCACTGTTGAAAGAAATTGAGATGCTTATTGACAAAGGGGTTTTGACAAAAGAAATGATCAAGAAATGGGGGGGGGAATGAAGAAAAGAACCCTGATCCTATTATATACCCAACATTATAGGAATAATGAGGCATAATACATAAACAAGTGGAAGTGTTATCTACCACTGTAATACCTTTCTATTTTCAGCATCCTGTTTGAACTTGTTTTTTGTTCCTTTCTCCGCCTTTTGTGCAATAAATAAATTTGTGTTGCTTATTAAGGTTATGAGCATTGAATCAATTTTGTAATCTTGCAGTTCTTTGAATATTAACTGGATTAAAAATTCTGCATGATTAGAGTTGTAATCTTTGACAAAATATCAAGATTGAAAACCAGAAAAACAAGGACCCTTGACCTTACCCCAGAAGAAATACACCCAAACAATATCCTATTACAAATATGAGATAGCCTTCTCCAATTGGAAGGAATTACAAAAAGGCTTGGTATTTATATATAGGAGCATACAACATGGGGCATCATTGGTGTATTACATTACAAAACTGACTAGAGTATTTTTCTATTGATGACATTCGATGATGAACATAATTTTTTCAAATAGGTAAATCTAGTTTAAGTCAGTTGCTTGAGAATTGAATTCTAACAAAGAGATTTTCTGAATTCCACCAAAACACATAGACTATAACAGGTTTTTCTTAACAAGCTTAAGAAATTGGATTTGAACACCCATGTTATATTATTATACAATAAAATTGTCCCTCTAGAGCAATTGGTTAATCGCCCTGGCTTTATGGATAATATTCAGCTAGTCTATTATACTATTATATGCAATAAAACTGTCCCTCTAGAGCAATTGGTTAATAGCCCCGGCTTTATGGATAAGTTTCAATTAGCCTGATAAAGGTGATTATATTATTATATACAATAAAGCTGAATTCAGCTAGCCAAAATGGCAAATGTGTTAACAAATGGAATAAGGGAGTTACGAAACACCTGTTATAGTCAACTTCACACAAGCACTCAGAAAATTCATTTTTAGACCGATATTTTCGCACTACTTTGGTTAGATGAGTCTAAATGAAGAATTTCAGAGAATTGAAATGAAAGCATTCTGGAAGGTATAATGATTGGCAATCCTAGTTGCGTCATTTTGTACACATCCGGTTAAAATACCAAGTCCTTAAAGTGAGGCATATGACAAAATTCACAAAGAGAGAGAGGAGTGACATCTTAAATAAGATGTAACCATAGAAAATAGGAAAGCCATCCTGAAACCAACCCAAATTTTGATACTTGTCAAAGAGCTATAATTCTCAAACATTAAAGAATTATTGATTCTTTTGATATTCTTTGAATTCATGTTTATGATTTGATTCTATTGTGAACCTATAATAGGCAACACTTTACAAAATTCTTTCATTCTTCAATAAAGAAAGGAGAAAAAACATTTTCAAACAGGACAGTCTCAAATGAGAAAGGTCCTTGAAGCAATTGTTGCTTATTCTACCTCTGTTGTAGAAGAAGAATGAACGAAGCCAGAATGATGAAGCATTTCACTTTCTTGAAATCAAATGGTCCAAAAAGCCAGAAAGTCTGGAGAATTGAACTTTTGACACTCCCCTATGACATTATTATCAGCTCATCAAGAAAGATTATCGTTTATCTCATGCCGAGATCGATAAACATCACCAGACAAATTACTTTCCCCAGCCATTAATCCATGTTTCTGGCAGATTACATCACAGAGATATAGGTCCCAGTAAGATGTATTATGGGAATGAACAAGTCACTATCTGCGCTCTGGTTATACTATGATGCTGGCTCAAGTCTTGATACATCATTGCTACTTCTTCTATGCCAATCATTTTCTTTGTGATGATATCCATTATGTCCTTCAAAAGATTTCTGAATTTGAATTTGAGGACTTATGGCACAGAATAAGACATTGGAACAGAATCTATCCTTATAGGCCTTTTATATAGGGTAACATTGGTTACAGGATTCCAAAAGTTGAAGATGACCAGTTTTACTGTCAACTAAACTGTTTCATGATTCGAAAAGAGTGGAACATATTTGGAGCAATAGAAAGACAGTCGTTATAGCAGTCATTGCAAGAAAATGCACCAACAAAAATCCTCGAGTCCATCTTGATGACATTTATTTCTTCCAGTAAGGTTGTTACATTGGATGCCACTGACAACAAGGTCGAATTCGAAAAATCTACTCATCAATTGCTCCAACAGATCATCATTCAGTTCTTGCACATCTGTTTTCAAAGATATGCCAAGACAGTAGAAGGCGACCTCTGCAGCACTGATTCCAGCAAAAAGAAACAGGACATTGATATCACTGGGGAACATATCTCTAGCAGATCCTCCTCCTCGTGTATAGTTTTTAGGGAAACCTAGAAGCATTTCCACCTCATCAAGTTCAAATGGAGTAACTTTATTCCTTCCAACCCATACCAGATTCCATTTTCAGCACTCATCAAGAACATACTTCTGGACACTCGAAGGTGGCTCATTATCACAAGCTTCAAGAACCTTGCGGATCCTTTCTGTCAATTTGGCACTTCCTGTACATGTTTGTAAACAGTTCAACTTTGTTCTTGGATCCTAGGAAGGCCATCATTTCTTTGTCAATAGAAAAATCATGTATAGTGCGTGGAGAAAACAAGATAAGAGAAAATATGTTCTCAATTGGCAGATTATGAATATAGCCATTTTTCAGTATAGTAGCATGAAAATGCTTCGAATCTACAAATTCTGGCTCTACATCGAATAAGTACTGTGATATTCCAATCCAAACATTAACTGGAGCAAGTGCCATGTTCTCGTAGTAGAAATAAAGAGACCCAATAGTATCTTCTGGAAGTGTTCTTTGAGTTATCTGATCTGGTTTGGTATGAACCCCAAAACCAATCATTGGATTTAAAAGATGAATTTGCTCATAGTAGAAATAAGAAGACCCAATAGCATCTTCTAGAAGTGTTCTTTAAGTTATCTGATCTGGTTTGGTATGAACCCCAAAACCAATCATTGGATTTGAAAGATGAATTTGCTCATAGTAGAAATAAGAATACCCAATAGCATCTTCTGGAAGTGTTCTTTGAGTTATCTGATCTGGTTTGGTATGAACCCCAAAACCAATCATTGGATTTGAAAGATGAATTTGCTCATGGTAGAAATAAGGAGGCCCAATAGCATCTTCTAGAAGTATTCTTTGAGTTATCTGATCTGGTTCGGTAGGAACCACAGAACCAATCATTGGAATTAAAAGATGAGATGCATGATCGTCTTCATTAAGAAGCTTATTTTCAAGCTTCTTCTGCTTATTCCTTTCCCAAAAATCATAGCTCGAGTTTTGCCTTTTCTTGTAATTGGGATCATTGTATAATGGCTTCCTATCTTCTACCGGAAGAAGTGTGTCAGTAGTCTTAACCAGTTGATCAACATATATAAAATCTGTCAATTCTGCAATTGATGAATCTGAACCACATTTCTTCATGGCTATTGAAGCCTCAACCTCTGAATATCCTGTTTTTGTCAAGTATAACAGTTTATTCTCCTCATCAAAATAAGAATTCAGGATTTCCTCAATATCAGAAGAACTATCAATATCTGTGAAATCATCCTGAAAGATCGCTTCATAATCAGATGAGTTGTTATCAGAATCAACATGTTGCATGGGTGTGGATTTTTGATGAGCCTGTATCACTGTATATGTAGTCTTGCTATAGCATCAGATTACTATTTGCATAAATTGGTTTCTCTCCCACAGAAAAGCATAATTCAGAGATGGTCTTCACTGAAATATGATAAGCCACTGTGTCAGCCTGGAACGAATTATCAAGCTATTTATATTGCTCTGTCTGACTAAATCCCTCCAGATACAGAAAATAATCACCTCATTCAGAAGACACATATCTCAGACATTTCTGTCAGAATGATTGAGTACTTCTTAAGTTTATGACAACATGAAGAAAATTCTTCCAGTTACCTGACAACACTGCTGTTTAGTGACACCATAATGAGAGTATTCAAGATAAACAGATTTGGAGCACGAATAAAGCCACAAGTATCCACCACAGTGCATTGTCAAAATTGAACGTTGTGGGGATCATAACATTTCAGTCAAATAGACATTGAGAGTGAATCAGACAGATCTAGAGGGATATCTTGAGGGCCCATTTTCAACCAGAAATAGAATATTGGGGCATTTTGAAGGCTCACAACAATATGAATATTTGGGCATTCTTAGAGGCTCATCTCAACAAGAAGTAATGTTGAGCACACTTTTAACATCTGTATCAGCAAATGTTGGGGCATTTTAAAGGTTCCTTCAGACAGATCCATGTGGGGCATTTTGAAGGCTCAGATTAACAAGAAGCAAATGTCGGGGCATGCTGAAAGCCCATTTCAATCAAAATTAGGACTGTTGATGCATTTTTTAAACGATCGTATCAGCAAATAATGGGGCATACTGAAGGCCCACATCATCATTGACTTGAACAAATATTTCCAATGAGAAAGAAAGATATGAAAAATAAAAATGATAAAACAGTGACAGTCGAGTTGACTATACATAATTGCTTCGTTCATCAGACAGTTGCATCAGAATCTTGTTGTTGAACAAATATATACTCATCAAGTATGGTTTCAAATACCCAATCTTCTTAAACCATATATCACATGACAGTGTGTTAAACTACATCATGAATAAAGATGGTCCCTTTGTAGACCATTCGATCCAAGGATCAGTTCATCGAGACCTCAAACTCTGAATTTAGCCTTTTGTGTGTCGGTGATAATTGAAAATATTTCTTTGAGATTCCTGTCAGTTAGTTTCAACCATACTGTTAAGGTTACGAAGCTGTTTTTCACATCATTTTTGTTTACTTGATGACATTGAAGAGAGAAGCTCATGTATATTGCTCTTTCCCGATGTTACTGAGGTTATCATTGCCAGCCAGGCTGAACTAAATTTTTTGGGGTTTATCATGTGCATTTCATCCCCAGCAGCAAGAAATCCATGAATATCTTTCTGTATATAGATCCTATAGCTGAAGTGTTTATACTTTCTACAATGCTCATTACAGAAGAAAAAGTGATCAGTATTACATTTGCCTTTGCCCGAGATGATATCAAGAGTAATTAGTGTCTTCTATTCAATTCGACACCAGCATATCTTGTGAATTTGACCAACTTTTTGGTCATACCAACATCACACTTGAATCCCCATTGAGTTTTGTTCTCTAATGGTCTTGTGACATCATACAAAAACTTTAAATATCATGCAAAGAGATTCAATGATTGAAAAATCTTGGCATAAGCCACAAAAAAGGATGAATGTGTTGTCAAATGCTTTACGAACATTTGAGCTAAAACCACATGAGATGAAGAATGTGTTGTCATAATGTTTTACGAACTAGTTATTCTGATGTTGAACCAATGTTGTGATCATATGGTTTTCATTTTTTATTCAAGATGAAGTTTGTCTTCTTCAACTTCAAGATTATAAGTTTAGATATGATGAAGATTTCTTTCCGCAGAGGGAGAGCTGAAATTTTAACAACAAGAAACTAGTTGAACGACAGTTTGTGGTTAAGCATCTCGACATGATATGGTTCAAGTTGCCTTGTTCGAGAACCAATTAAATGTGGAGACATGAAAGGAATTGGAATAAATCTTCCTTATGATGTGTTTCAAGAGTCAAATCAGAACAGACTCTACTCCCCTAATTAATCCCCGCTGAGTCACATATCTACATATACACTCTTCAAAGATGATAGATTCTCTTTTTAAAGATGATAGATTCTCTTTTCAAAGATGAAAGCTTTATGGGATTTCTACACAAGTCCAAGCAAATAAAGTTGGTTTTATCCAAGACAAAATGGGGCACCAGGGTCATAATTTTGACTACGACAAGAGTTCCACAAGTGAAACATTTCTTCTAAGACTTAAATGAAGCAAAGAAGGCACCACGATACAAGTTGATCAGATGATTCTGCAGAAATGCAAGCTTGATAGCATAAGTTTCTACATTGATATCTAGAGGTAACCCTGGCAATAAATGATGAAGTGACGGAAGACCAAGTTCACCACTTTGAAGTCAAATGAAGATTGCATCAACATTCATGCATTCATAAGAACATCATTTGCACAATAGACAATGCATTACATTGATACATCTGAGTGCATTCAAACATGAAGTTTTACAGATCTTCGGAAGAACAAGAAGATTCATGGTAAGAAATACCTTACAAGAAGAAGGTATTCAAAACCGTAAATATAGGAATCACGCAAACATCTGAAGAATATATGGACGTAATCCACAAAAATGAACATTATCTTGAGATTGGGGCATGTTACCCAATCAACATGTTATTTCAAAAAACATAATGAGAAAACGATTTTCATAGTGTCTCATTTTATCTTTTCTAAAATGAAATTGTTGAAAAGTAAGAAAACGATTTTCTTAGTTTTTACTTAGTAAACTATTTCCAACAGCCTTATCTTGAGATTGGGGCATGTTACCCAATCAACATGTTATTTTCAAAAATAATGAGAAAACGATTTTCATAGTTTCTCATTCAATCTTTTCTAAAAATAAAATTGTTGAAAAGTAAGAAAACGATTTCCTTAGTTTTTTAATAAACTATTTCCCACATATGTAAGTCCTACAGTGCATGATGTTTCCAAAAAGCCTTCGATAGCTTTTTGATGTTTTCAAGCCTTCGGGTCATCTGTAAGTCCTGCAGTGCATGATGTTTCCAAAAAGCCTTCGGGAGCTTTTTGATGTTTTCAAAGCCTTCGGGTCATCTATAAGTCCTGCAGTGCATGATGTTTCCAAAAAGCCTTCGGGAGATTTTTGATGTTTTCAAGCCTTCGGGTCATCTGTAAGTCCTGCAGTGCATGATGTTTCCAAAAAGCCTTCGGGAGCTTTTTGATGTTTTCAAAGCCTTCGGGTCATCTGTAAGTCCTGCAGTGCATGATGTTTCCAAAAAGCCTTCGGGAGCTTTTTGATGTTTTCAAAGCCTTCGGGTCATCTGTAAGTCCTGCAGTGCATGATGTTTCCAAAAAGCCTTCGGAAGCTTTTTGATGTTTTTAAGCCTTCGGGTCATCTGTAAGTCCTGCAGTGCATGATGTTTCCAAAAAGCCTTCGGGAGCTTTTTGATGTTTTCAAAGCCTTCGGGTCATCTGTAAGTCCTGCAGTGCATGATGTTTCCAAAAAGCCTTCGGGAGCTTTTTGATGTTTTCAAAGCCTTCGGGTCATCTGTAAGTCCTGCAGTGCATGATGTTTCCAAAAAAGCCTTCGGGAGCTTTTTGATGTTTTCAAAACCCTTCAATGCATGATGTTTTTAAGACCTCTGGAATGATGCTTTCAACATTTCAGTCTTACTCAAAAGAAGTCAAATGAAAAATTATTGTTTTTTTTCGTCTTTGCTCTATTCTTGTTAACCCAAGAATGAGCAAAGAGGGGCAGCTGTAAATACTAATTTTTCATTTTACTTAAATTATTATTATTATTATTATAAATATTATTATTATATTATATATTATATTATTATTAAATATATTATTACAAGCCCAAAATCTCGGAGCCAATTTCCAAAAGCCCAACACGAGCTAGCCCAACAACAACCCTAAAACACTACTAGGGTTTCTTTCATCATCAGCCAGCCGTCCCAACCAACGGTCCAACATCCCAGCCACCGCCTCCAAGCTTCCAGAACATCCACGCGGCGCCACCCCCACATCCAGATGCTGCCGACGCCTTGCTTCCACGACTCTGCCTCAAAGAATCCTCCAGGAGTGCCATGAAGCCACCCACATTGAACTCTATGGTGAGTCACCACCATAGCTATGGTGACTCACCGAAGCTTTCCCCTTTGGACTGGTCCAAGACAAGCACTGGAGGTGGCTATAAAAGCCACGACACCTGCGAGACAGAGAAAAAAAACAGAGGAAGAGAGAAAAAAAAGGAGAGAGCACGGACAGCAAGCAACGGAGACCAGAAACCAAATAGAGAGGAAGAAACCGAGGAAGATAGAAAGCTACCAACGATCCCAATCAACAATACCAAACCAGTAAAAAAATAAAAGAGAAGAGATGAGAGGAACTTACTCTATCATCGGAGAGCCCTAAACGTCGCCGGAAAATCAAAACGCCAAAAGTGAAAATCGTAGATTTACGATATATTATGGGGTTTTAGGTTAAAATAACTTTAGATCGGGCATTAGGACGTTTAGATCTACACTTTGGGGGTATTTTGTAAATTCTGGCCACCGTTCACGGTGGTCGGCGGCGGTGGCCGGCGACGGAGTACGGTGGCCTATGGCTGCCGGTTTCCCTACGGCGAGGGAAACTAGAGAGAAGCCAGAGAGAACTCTGGTTCTCTCATTTTAGAGAGAGAAAGGAAAGAGGCAAATGAGAAACTTCTGGCCTTAGGGGCCAGTTATAGGGTTTATATACCCTCATCAAAACGACACCGTTTTGACGAGGGTATGTGCGTAATTTCCTTCACGGGAAAACCTCGTCCGCGGTCACTTCGAGTTTGTATTATTTACAAATTAGTCACTACAATCAATTTCTAATTATTTAAAATTTAGTCTTTATATTTCATTTTGTTTTATTTTAGTCCTTATCTGCATATATATTTATTTAGGGTAAATACCTAATTTAGTCCTTTACAGTTTAGTAAATATCATTTTAATCCGAATTAATTAAATAAGGCTAAATTATATTATTAGCACTTAGATCTTTTTATCATTCGAGTTGGAACCTTTAATTTTAATGATCATTATTTTAATCACCTATTAATAATTAGGGTTAATTAAATCATTAGTAATTATATTTTTATAATACTATAAATAAGGGCTGTAAATTTTAATTTTTAATATTTCTATTTATTTTAATATGTTTTAGTCCCTATTTAATTACAATTTAATTTGTATTATTATCATTTCAAATCCAATATGTTTAAATGATTACTTTAATTATTATTTTATTATTATTTTAGTCATATAAATATATATAATAAATAATATTTATTTATTTTTTCTTTGTTTTCTATGAAATAAAAATCCTATTTATGAACTATATATGTTTAATTTTTTTTATTAAGAAAATGATTTAGATATTTATTTATTTTTTAATATGGAAGAAAAGAGCTGTCTTAAAGTAACTAGAAGCTCTTTTCTAATATTTTTAAATAAATAAATATCTTACTATATTAAAATAAATTTTTTGTTTTAGTTATTTATTTATATCGAAGAAAAGAGCTGTCTTAAAGCACCTAGAAGCTCTTTTCTGATATTTCTAAATAAATAAATATCTTATTTATATATATTAATATATTTTCTTAAAATTATAAATTTGAAATAAAAGGATTATGAATTAAATATATTTGAATTTTTTATTTTCTAATAATAGAGACAATTTATAATTAAAAAGTACCAATTTTGGGCGTTGTAGGGGTGCTAATCTTTCCCTAAACGTAACCGACCACGAATCCCTTTTTATTATTAAAAAGAACGAATTTTTTGGTTAAAACGCAGATCAGTTCATCTTTTAACTGTTGTTTTCTTAAAAACTCTTTTAAAAGATAATTTTTAGGTAATCGACCTACCTAACCCAAAAGGCCGATGGTGACTCCTAAAATTATTTTTAAAAAAAGCCATTTATTCACATCACTTTTTTCGCCAAGTATTTAAAATTTCGTGCCCGGACGAAAACCGGTTACGACAGTAGGCTATCATGATTTTTCTAGCCTTGATCAGAATATCTATTAATATAGCCTTGTCGATTGCTTCCTTAATGGGTTACCACTATAAGTTTAACTCAATGGACAGCTGGCTTAACCACCTAACTAATCTTTAACAGAAACAGTTAGCAATAACAGTAGCTAACAGCTCCATCTGGCACACCTTCTAGCTGGCATTGCTTAAGTCTCAATATTCACCCCGCTTTTCAACCTCTTCAAGCAAAAAAAAAACTTAAATCTTGTGCAGCTGAAGCCTTTGCAGCAAGAACACATTGAGATTTTGGCGTAACTCCTGAAACCGAGTTGTAACCAATGGCTTTGTCAACACATCCGCAATTTGACTATGTGTTGGAACATAATTGACAGTTAGTTGCTTGTCCATGACCTTTTCCCTAACAAAGTGAACATCTCAGTCCATATGTTTAACTTTGGCATGCAAAACTGGATTAGCAGCCATGGCAATAGTACTGGTATTATCACACCATATAAGTGGAGCTTGAGACAACTCAACATTCATGTCATCGAGAACAACTTTCACCCAAAGAACCTCTGCAGTTGCATCAGCAAGACTTCGATACTATGCCTCAGCCGTGGACCGAGACATTGACCTTTGCTTGCGTGAACTCCATGACAACAAGTGATTGCCTAGGTAAACATAGTACCCAGAAATCGATCGCCTATCATCGGGGTCACTGCCTCAATCTGCATCTGTAAACGCCTTGATCTGGAGTTGGCCTTTACATTTGGTCAACTATAGCCCATAATCCGTCGTACATTTTAGATAACGTAGAATGTGTTTAACTCCTATCCAATGAGCTTCACAAGGGGACTGCATAAACTGTGCAACCTTATGAACAACAAATGCAATATCTGGTCTAGTATAACACACATAAAATAACGCACCAACCGCACTTCGATACTGTTGAGCATTCACAGGAGCTCCTGCATTTTCTGAACTCAACTTAGAAGTAATAGGTAAAGGTGTGTCCACTGGTTTAGCATGCACATTAAACTTGTGCAACAGTTCTTTCACATACTTCTTTTGACTTAAAAGATCCCAGTTCTTGTATGAATAGCTTCAAATCCTAAAAAATAGTGGACAAGCCCGAGATCCTTTGACGAGAACCTGTCATGAAGCTGCTTCTTAACCTCTTTAACCAGTTTTTTAGAAGAACCTGTTACAAGAATGTCATCAACATACACAACAACATATGTGACTTCAGTCTTCGAACCATGAATGAATAAAGAACTATCATATCTAGAAGGCCAAAATCCCATTTCACACAGGCATTGTTGAAACTTATGATACCAATTACGAGGAGCTTGTCTGAGCCCATAGAGGGCTTTTTGAAGCTTGCACACCAACTTTTCTCCATGGTTACCAGTCTGTTCGAACCCTTCTGGTTGAGACATATAAACTTCCTCTTGTAGATCACCCTTGAGGAAAGCATTATTTACATTTACTTGATAAACTTGCCACCCTCGTGAAGCTGCAATCGATGGTAATACATTTATCGTGAAGAATCGTACTACAGGATTGAAGGTGTCAACAAAGTCACATCCTGATACTTGAGAGTACCTTTTTGCGACAAGCCTTGATTTAAACCGATTGATAGAATTATCCGAGTTATGTTTAACACGAAACAGCCACTTACAATCAATGGCCTTTCGATCAGCTGGAAGAGGAACTAACTTCTACGTGTTATTATCAGTTAATGCCTTGAACTCCATTTCAACTGTAGTACGCCAATGTTTATATTGTAACGCCTCCTGCACATTTAGAGGAGTTTCATTAAACAACGTGTTTTAAACCTTAGGCTTGAAAATTCCAACTTTGGTGCGAGTGACCATGTGATGCTTATTCATGGTGTGTTGATCATGCACACAGTTACTTATATCAGTTACAGTCCTGCTTGAACCATCTTGCTCCTGAATTCCTGTTGGACCATTGTGGTCATTACCAGAAGTAGCACCCGAAGGCATAGGCTCACTGTGAGTAGCCTCCAGTGAAGCAGCAACCCCAAACACAACATCTGGCTCTATCTCTATCATATGAACCCTATCATCATGACCAACACTTGTACCAGGTGTATGATCTAAACCTTCCACAGTAGCACTCACCAAGTCAGGTATAGTAACTGGATTATTGCACACAGTATCCTCGTGATCAGTCAAGCTAAGCTCATTGCAATGGAAGGGAATAACCCATCCAAATTGTTTACCACTTTTGTTAACTTCAACGCGTTGAGATACACATGGGAATATATTTTCGTTAAACATAACGTGTCTAGAAATATACACACGGCCTGATTCATCAAGATAATGATACCCATGATAACGTGGTGAGTAGCCGAGAAACACACATGGATTGGACTTGAAGTCAAACTTGTGCTGATTGAAGGGTCGAATGCATGGAAAGCATTGACATCCAAAGACTCGAAGAAACTGATAATCAGGTTTCTTACCATACAGCTTCTCAAATTGTGAAATTACACCAAGCAAATCTACAGGTAACATATTGATTAGGTAAAATGCAGTAAGAACAACATATGACCAGTATTTAAAGGGGACAACTGACTGAGCTATAAGAGTTAAAGCTGTATCAATGATGTGTCGGTGCTTGCACTCAATTACGCCATTCTGTTGTGAGGTATGTGTACATGTAACTCTGTGCTTAATTCCTACAGCTGCAAGAAAACGCTCTAGACCTCGATACTCACCTCTACCGTCAGTTTGTAATGCAATAATGTTAGTTTTAAACTGATTTTTAATAAGATCATGATACAAGTTAAATGTTTGAGCAATATCTGATTTATTACGCAACAAGTATACCCAAACATTCATGTTGTACATGTCTACAAACGAAACATAATATTGCCAGCCACCAGACTTAATCGGCGATGGTCCCCATACATCAGTTTCTACCAGCTCAAACAAATGATTATAAACTGTATCAGAATGCATAAAAGGAAGTCTATGGCTTTTCCCTAGTTGACATACAATGTAAATTTCACCATTATTAATATCATTCTTAATATGAAATAATATAGATAGGGTTTTTGATACAGGGTGTCTCAACCGTTTATGCCATAGCCAATAGTTTTTATTGGACTTAACATCCTTTTCTTCAGCAGGAACAGTAACCTGATGAAGCATGCCATCCATTCGAGTAGTTTTATCAAAGCAATACAACCCATTCTCCAATTTACCTTCCAACTGAATTCGACCAGTTTCTTCATCCTTCACAAAACACTTGTCTGAGTGAAACTCGAGATATACATTATTGTCTTGTGTAAGTTTAGAAACAAATAACAAGTTCCTAGTTATTTTAGGAATACACAGACATTTTAAGCTATAAATCAACTGTATTGGCAGTCAATGGCACATTACTTACATGTGAGATTGGTAAAGTGGAACCATCACCAAGTTAAACCTTATATTTTCCCGAGTATGGGCGACCCGAGGACACTCCACCTTTGTCATAGGTTACATGGTGTGTGGTACCTAAGTCGGGATACCATTTGTCAGCAACAGACAGAACTCTTTTGGCAATAAGAGAGTTGATCCGCACAGTGTCAGTGGTGGCATCTTCAATAACCACCTCACCACCTGCAGCTGTGTGAACAAACGGATTATAAGACGAATCATTGGAATCATATTTGCAGACATTAGCCTGCATCTCATTGGAATCTCTGGATTGCCTCAAAGCCATTCCTTTATAGCTCTCATCAAAGTGATGCCAACACCTATCCACTAGATGACCGATCTTCCCACATAATTGACGTTGATGCCTAGGTCTACCTTTATACTTATTCGTGTTCTGAGTTTTTTCTCGAGTATCATTTGACCTATTATTATTGTAATACGTGTCATGATTGACATTAGCATTACCTTCATTATAATGATTATGCCTGGTCAAGTTTATTTGACTGATGTCTTCATAAGATCACTAACCCTTGATTCAATATCAATGAGGACTGAAGTGACAATGTCAAAGGTAAAAGGTTCACGACTCACGATTATAGCAGCAACAAATGGATCAAAATCAGCTGGTAACCCATTGAGCAGTGTAACAGTTTGGTCAATCTCAGAGACCAGACTTCCACTCGTCGCAAGTAAGTCACAAATCTCCTTGATTTGTGTGGAAAATTCACACACTGATAGATCTTCTTTCTTAAGGGATCTAAGTCTCCCATGCAAGCTCATAATCTTTGTAGTGGAGAGCTTCGAATACATGTTGAGAACTATATTCCAGATCTTAGCAGAGGTGTGTGCTCCTACAAGCTGAAGAAGAATCGAGGAACTGATTGTTAAGAGAAGCCAATATGGTAATGAACTATCATGGTTTTTATGACGATTATACGTCGGATTCACGATCAATTCACCAGACTCATCTATAATGGTTTGAGGTGGAATCGTCAACGATTATACCAGCAAATATTCCAGCTCATGTCCTTGAATCATAATGAGAACTTGCTGCTTCCAAAGAAGGAAGTTGTTACCATCCAGTCGAACATTAATATATTTTTTCATAAATGGCGTCTCCATCATCTGATTGTTGGCTACAGCAGCACTGCTTTCTTCTGATGTAGCTTCAACCGCAACAAATGAGTTAGGCATGATGAGGAGAAAATGTAGCAGTCAAAGAGAGATCACCGTGAAAACCACTGGCAATTGGATCACTAGACATCTGATACCATGTTAAAACTGTGATGAAAACAGTTCTGGAAAACTAAAAGCAAGAAGGAAAGTAATAAAAAAATAGAATGTAGGCTATCACGATTTTTCTAGCCTTGATCAGAAGATCTGTTAATATAGTCATGTTGTTTGTTTCCTTAATTGGTTACCACTATAAGTTTAACCCAATATACAGCTGGCTTAACCACCTAACTAATCTTTAACAGAAATAGTTAGCAATAACAGTAGCTAACAGCTCCAGCTGGCACACCTTCTAGCTGGCATTGCTTAATTCTCAATACGACACTATTAATCTCTTGTAGAATGGGGAGAGAACTGAATACTTTAATCCATGACAAGGCCTTAGACAGGGAGACCCTCTCTCACATTTTTTTTATTTTAAGTATGGAAAGGTTATCTAATTTAATATTAGAAAAAATAGACAGTGAAAAATGGAAGGCAATAAAAATGTAGATAACGTATTATTTCTTGAGGCAAAAGTGGATCAGATTATCGAAGTTCGAGAAAATTTGCGTGAATTCAGTCTTATCTCGGGACTGGAAGTGAATTTACAAATGTAAAAAAATCTTCATATCCCTGAATATTTTTTTTTTGGATAATTAAGCTTTTATTACCCAAAAGATAGCAGTAATCTGCTACAAAACAAATACAACAATTACAATCCAAAAAGCAAGAAGGAGGGGAACCTAATAACAACAAAATCAATCTATACCCCAGTTACAACAGAGAGAAAGAATAGTTCTATCTAATCTATTAACATTTCTATTACTAAGTCGAATTCCAACAGTTTGCTTGATTGATTCCAGAATTACATTCTCATTCCTGAAAGTTCCTCTAAATAATCTTCGGTTCCTTTCTTCCCAAATTGTATAATTGAGAGTGCACCAAGAAATCTTCAAGATCATAGTAAGTAAAGATTTACCTTTCCATGTATTTCTTGCCCATACCAGCAGATCTTCCCAAGTTTGCGATGGTTTTTGTAATATTACGAGCTGAAGGATAGAATTCCAGATTGTTGCAGTGAACTTACAATCAGCAAATAGATGGTTTCTTGATTCACTAGCTTCAGAACAAAGGATGCACAGGTCATTCGTTTCAATACTGAATCTTTGCAATCTGTCCTTTGTGGGAAGACAATCTAAAATGGCCATCCAAGAGATAAGTCTATATTTGGGAATGTGGAAAGAAAACCATAACATCTTCTGCCATGTTACTTTACTGCTTTTCATTCGAACTCTTCCCAAATATTCTTTGTATTCAATGCTCCTGAGTCGAGAATAGGACGAGCAACTGATCGATAATTCATAATTTTCCTTAGAAGCCAGCTTGAATTCGTAGGAGCTTCCATCTTCCAAAAATCTCGGTCCTTAAAATAATAAGATTGGATCCATGCAACCCAAAGAGAACCCTCCCCTGCAAGAAGACGCCTAATGAGGAGCATCATGCAAGATTTATTCCATGATTTGATGTCCTTGAGACCAAGTCCACCTTCTGATTTTGGTTTACAAATTCTGTCCCAACTAACTCTGGCTCCCACAGCAGGAATATCAGAACCTTTCCAGAAGTATCTCGAGCAAATCTGTTCAATTTTATTGATGACAGATTGAGGCAGAATAAGCTGCCTGCAGCAGTAATTTGCCACACTAAAAAGGCCCGTTTTTATCAGCTTAATTCTACCTGCATAACTCAACTTCAACCTGGACCATTGATGAAGTTTGAGTTTGACCTTGTCGATGAGAGGCTGACAATCTTTAACTGTAAGTTTCCTCGTGACCAGAGGAACCCCCAGATATCTGACTGAAAAAGAACCAAGCTTAAAACCAGAGGACTTAATAATGGTGTCAAGAGACTGAGCAGAAATTCCAGCAGTGAAAATTTCGCATTTAGCAGCACTGAGTTTGAGACCTGAAATTTCATAGAAATAATCGAGAACAGATGTTACTCCCATGACAGATTCCAGATTGCTTTTGCAGAATATTAGCAAATCATCAACAGAAGTTAGATGTGTAAGGTAAGTTCTCTTACATTTAGGGTGGAAGTTAAAGATCCCTTTAGCAACAATAGTATTCAAAAGTTTTGATAGGATGTTCATCACCATGAAAAACAAGACAGGGGAGAGATGGTCTCCTTGTCTAAGACCCTTTTCACCCTTAAAGTACCCTATTAATCTATCGTTTAAAGCAATGAAATAAGTAGCAGTAGAGTAGCAAGCCTGAATCCACTGCATGAAGGAATTTGGAAAACCAAGGGCCTTGAGGATGGAAAGAAAGAAGTTCCAGTGAATAGAATCAAAAGCTTTATGCAAATCAATTTTGAGGGCACACCTAGGGGAGATAGATTTCCTCCCATAACCTTTCATTGTTTCTTGGGCTAGAAGAGTATTATCAATGATACTTCTTCCTTTGAAAAACGCAGACTGGTTTGAGGAAATGATCTTTGGCAACAATGGATTCATTCTTTTAACAATGATCTTGGTAATAGTCTTATATATGACAGAACAGCAGGAGATAGGTCAGAAGTCAGCAACTTTACTGGGGTTGAGAATCTTGGGGATCAAGACAATAGTGGTGGCATTAAAAGCTGAAAAAATATAAGCTTCATGGAAGAAGAATTTAACCACTTCACTAACTTCACTTTTAATCACTAGCCACGCTTTTTTAAAGAAAATAGGGGTGTAACCATCAGGGCATAGAGCCTTATTATTACCCTGGCTAAAAAGAGCCTCATTGATTTCATCGTAAGAGACTTCCTTTGTGAGACCATCAAAGTCATCAAAGGAATGAATAGGGGACAAGAGTTCTTTAAGAAGATTAATGGAGCATTCTTTGACAGCCAATGAGTCTTTTGAAGAAATTGACAACTTCTGAGGACATGTCATCGAAGGTCTCGAGCCTTCTTCCTTGCTCATCAACAATCACTCTAACGGAGTCTTTTTTCCTCTTTGTAGCAATTACTGAGTGAAAAAATCTGGTACATTTATCGCCATCTTTAAGCCAATGGATTTTAGCTTTTTGTTTTAAGAACATTTCCTCCGCTTCCTCTAAGGAATTGAGTTCATTTTGCAAATCCAACTCCTTATCAATAAGCTCAGCACCATTAAGAGTGAGAATTTGTTGTTTTTCAATTTCCTCTCTCTTTAGTCTAGCCCGGGAAGAAATGTCACTATAATAGTCACAGTTGAGGGTTTTGAGACAAGCTTTAAGTCGTTTGAGCTTAAGAAAGAGTTTCTTCATAGGGTCTCCTTGGATAGCCACAGACCAAGAATGATTGACAATATTAAGGAAATTGTGATGAAGATTCCAACAATTAAAAAATTTAAAAGGCTTTGGTCGATTGGTTTGAACTTCTTTGTGTAGGTACACCAATGCCATACAGTGATCAGAGGGACCAGGAGCCAAAAATTCCACAAAAGAGTATATAAAAGATTATGACCAAGTTGGATTTATGAGAACTCTTTCAAGTTTGCGAGCAAGATAGTTTTCCTTTTGCTTGTTACTCCAAGAGAAAGAAGGGCCAAAGAATGGATGGTCCTGGAGTTGGAGATCTTGAATAACTTCTTGGGATTCCAACATATCAGGGGAGGTGGTCAAACCAAGATGCTCATGAGAAAAAGTTTCTTGAGGATGAAGAATTACATTGAAATCTCCTCCCAATATCCATAGGAGGTTACAAGAAGAGGAATAGGTATTTCTAAGGTCCTGCCACAGATTTCTTCTTGAAATTCCATCATTGTGGCCATAGACTGTCGAGATCAAGAAAGGGTTGTATTGAAGTAACTTTTGACAGTGATAATTTGGTCTGAGGCATGGCATAAAGAAATATTTAAATTTTTCCTCCACAATAGCCAAATTCTACCATTCATAGCAGAGTTATAATTGGTATAACTATTACAGTTTTCAAAGGTAGAGGCTAAAATAGCATTGTGGCCATAGACTGTCGAGATCAAGAAAGGGTTGTTATTGAAGTAACTTTTGACAGTGATAATTTGGTCTGAGGCATGGCATAAAGAAATATTTAAATTTTTCCTCCACAATAGCCAAATTCTACCATTCATAGCAGAGTTATAATTGGTATAACTATTCCAGTTTTCAAAGGTAGAGGCTAAAATAGCAGCAGAATTTTCCAGCTTGACACGGGTTTCCAACAAACAAAGAATGTCCACTTTATTAAGAATAACCCTTTTTAGGACCTTGCCTTGTTTAAGAGGATTGTTCAATCCTCTTACGTTCCAAAATGAGATAATCATTGGGCAAGTGGTGAAGGAGATTGTTCCCCTACTAAGCTTCCAGCGGTACTTTTAGACTTTTCAAGACTAGTTTTCTTTTTTGTTTTGAGCTCTTTAGTCAAGGTAGTAACTCCAGAAGCTGCTTTCCTGGGTTGTTTAACTTGGACGTCAGGACAAGGTTGAGTTTCTTCAATCGAAGTAAGAATTTCAAACCTATTACTGGAACCTGCTAGAGCTTTGTTAGGCTTTATTTTTGGTGGTCTACCTCTGCCTTTTTTGGAGGGAGAAGAGACAGTAGTTTGTGAGGTGTCAACCTGACTTTGAAGAGCTGGAGAAAAAGGATCAATAACAGTATTAAGAGCTGGGGCAGCTTCTGTGCTGGGAGAAGAGAAGAGAGGAGTTTCTTGAGAAAGAGGAGCATCCAGAGAAGCAAAGGTTGTTTCCAGAGAGTGAAGATCAGATGCTAAGATAATACTATCAGGAGTTTCCTTAGAATGACATATCTCAGAATAGGTGGCAGCAGGAATAGAGTTCTCCTTTTCAACAGAGACTTTTGTTAAATGAGTGGTAGAAGAAGAAGGGACTTCCTTTTTCCTCCAGACTTGGGTAGTTTGAGGGACAAAAGGAATCGCCTTACAAGTTTTAGCACTATGACCAAATGTGTTTCATGATTTACAGCAAGGGGAGACCAGGGAACTTCAACAAATATTGAAGTTGATTGTCCATTATTCAGGATAACATCAATGTGTTTTGGAATCACATCCGAGGCCCCAATTTCAACACAGACCTTGGCAAATTCTAAACGAGACTTTGAAGCTGTAATCGAGTCCATAGAGAGAGGGAGACCTATGGAACTAGCGTTGTAGCTTAAGCCTTCACTAGAGAACAATTCAAGTGGCACGTTATACAAGTGAACCCACAGAGGAATCCTAGATAAGTCAAATTCCAATTTCTTCATATTAGGTTCCCACTTCCTAAGTATTATGGGTTTGTTAAATAGGTGCCAAGGACCGTTTTCTAGAACCCATTTACAAGCAGATTCAGAATCAAAAGTAAACAGGAAGAGATTTGGTCCAACGTAACTGACCTGGACTTTAGATCCTTGCAAGGGTTTTCTCCACAGGCTGTCGATGATTTTCTGGATAGATGAAAAGCTTGGAGATGCCCCGAGAACTTGCCCAAAAAGAGAAAATCTCCATTTAGCAGTACCGTTTACGAAGACTTTAGGCGGTGGGTGAACAGTTGGAATCCCGTCTTTTTCGTTTGGAGGAAAATAACGCAGTTGATGGTCGGCAGAGCAGGAGAATAACTTGCGCCAATCCATCTTTGATCGAATATTAGCAACGAAGCAGCGAATTATCTTAGTCAACTGAGTGGGATTCCTCACACAAACAATCTGTGAACTTACTTAGGGGTTCTGATCATACCCAAAAGGATAAACTCTGAAACCTACGTGCCTTTGATTGAAAAAGTTATGAAGAAGCTTGCAGGATGGAAGGGAAAGGTCATTTCCTTAGCAGGATGACGGACTTTAGTGCAGTCAGTTTCGGTTGTAATCCCCGTTCATACCATCCGATCTACCATCATACCGAATGCTTCATGTGACAAATTGGATAGACTCATCCGGAATTTTTTATGGGGCAGCGACTTGAATACTCCAACTGTTAGCTGGGACATTGTGTGCAGGCCCAAATTAGCTGGGGTCTGGGACTACTTAAGGCAAGACAGATGAATCTCGCACTCATGTCTAAGAATGATTGGAGGATGTACAAGAGGCAGGATACAATTTGGCTAGATTCTTCAAAGAAAGGTATTTAAAACGCACGAACTTCATGGAGGCTAGAACTCGATACATTTTTAAAAAAGGACTCAAACACCAAATAAGGACTGGCGAACAAACCAGACTATGGCATGATTAGTGGGCAGGTACAGCAGCCCCCATAAAAGAATACCCAGAGCGAGAAAATTTTAGGAATGAAAGGATATCACAATATATCTCCGAAGATAAAAGATGTGACATCACCGAGTTACAAAACTTGGTATCTAGAGAGATGTTGGATCAGATTAGAAGTACACTGATCCCCTGACAAATCAGAGGTGTGAATCAGATTTGATAAGTTAGAGTTACTAGAGAGATGGAAATTTTACAGTGAAAACAGCTTTCAAAGAAATCATTAATAAAGTCCCAGAAGAACAATAAAGTCAAAAGCTCAAATGGGTGTGGAGAATGGAAATCATAGAACGCATTAGGATCTTCTTTTGGTTAAGTTGCCTTAACAGACTAAATACAAATGAGGTACGAGCAAAGAAAAAGATGACTCAATATGTAAATTCCAATACTTGTCAGGGAGAAATCGAAAACATTAAGTACGTCCTTAGGAAATACCCCCACAGAAAAATCCATTTGGAAGAATTTGTGTATAGTGTGAGAATTTTGATTGTGCTTGGGACTTGGATAACGTGATAGTGAAGTTTTTTAGTATAATAAGTATTATGTTTATTGACGATGACAATCGAAAAAAATGATAGAAGGTGATGATGTGGGTAAGATGAGGTTAATAATTGTCTGTTAAGAATTTAGGAATAGAAAAATAATAAAAACGAAATTAATGTAAAATAAAATATACACAATAGATTAGATTTAACATAGTTCAACATTGCATATCTCTACAGATGTGAAAAACAATAATTCACTATAAACATATAGATCAGAAAGAGTACAAATACATTATATCACATATATCCCAAAATTTGATATATATATCAAAACTTGATGTATCTTAAAATACTCTTTCAATATCCTTACAAAACCATCTGTGTGACGTAAACTCAAAAAGTTATGAAGACTCAAAAAAATTACATCTCTCAAAAAAATCTATCATAATTCTAAAGATCAAGGCATATATATTCTATCCTAATATATAATCTTTAACTATTAGAATTTTAATAAAATATAACTTAATTACCAATAAGATTTTGAGTTAATATCTAAAATTATTATTAGTACAAGAAACTTAGAGTTATTTTTGTATGAGGAATACAACTATGTCATTTTAACATTTTTTAACTGTAGTTGACAATAGTGACCATAATAAATTTTTTTACTAGTTTGGCTGATTATAAGAATAATATATATTTAATATTTTCTTTAATCAATTGATAAAGTACACACACTCTACAAACACACTTGCTCGAACCCATGACATCTAGGGAGAACAACATTCTCTTTTACCATTGAGGTCATTTGATGAGTTATAATGAAAACAAATTAAAAGGTTGGTAATTGTATTAATTTTTAAAAGTTCATTGACCAAAATATAAGTTCGCTAAAATTTTGGTGACTATTTTTATAATTTACCCTTAATTTAAATATAAATTATTATTTCACTCCTATAAATATTTTTTTTATAATTATAAGCTTCATTTCATCCCCCAAAAAAATATTGCTACAATACTAAAATCCCATCCCACATTGGATTAAATCTCATGCCCTAATGAGAGACAAAAAAAATTGTAGAATTCCAAAGTTTACCCCTCTCAACCTATCACTTACAGTGTTCATAACCAAAACAAATATTACCTGAGCCTTCCTAGCTCTTCTTCCATGTAACCTCTCTTGCCAAATATAATAAACAAATGCATTTCATGCAACTTTAAGGGTCGAGTGCTACTAGTCATGTCTTTGCACCCAATTCACCAAATCAACCCAATCATCAACTAAATCCCAAACAGCTCTTGTATAAATATATTTATTCAATTAGTTAATTGTGAAAATTTTAAGTGTGTTTGAAAAACAGAAATGTTTATGTTAGAAGCCATTGTTACTGCTAAAGTTTCAAAGGACAAGCAACGACTCTTTTACTATTTTATACACAAAATCCAAATGTTTACATTTTGCCTTTCGAAAGTGGGAAAGGCCTAATGGGCTGATAAATAATACTAGGAACGATATGATTATTTTTTTTAATTTGAACAAAGATATTTCTTTATTAATCTAAAACGATTATAAGTGATATTATATGTTTTTAAAGAATCAGTTATTTAACACAATAAATAATCAAACACTTCGTAACATTGATGCTCGAACCTATAATATCTATTGATAATGAAAAATTAAAATAAAAAAATTGTACAATTCCCAATAGGTCAGTACCATTGCCAAATTTCTCGTGAGGAGATGTTATAATAATATTCCTAAATACCCACCCTTTTTATTTATTCTTCCAACATTTGTCAAAAGATCTAAAAGCTACCCACTTATTTAAGACCAAAGAAAAGAAAAGGATAAATACAATTATTCAAATCATTAATTAGGTAAGTAAATTGGAAATTTTCCCACTTCAAGTGAAAATCTCTTAATTTTTTAATAAATAGTAGATCTTAATTTTATTAAGAAAATAAAAAGACAAAAAAATTATAAATCTTAAGAAGAAAAATCAACCAAAATTCAAACATATTAATCTTTTTAATATATCATTTCCTTATTAACATTAAAAACATAAACTAATCACAAACAAGGGTTGGTTCGAATGGTAAACAGCTTGATAAACCTATACCAGAATCAATACAACTCAAAGTTTGAAATTTCTAAGTCCATGCAGATCGACCCTTTCTTCTCTATACTATGCTTATTCCTTTTTTATTTATTTATTTCAAGAAAAAGGAATTTTATTTGACAGTCACAATGCTTGTCAAATTGGCACTGTTGTTGGGGACTTCGACAAATTACTAATTAAAGTTTGTTTTGATTTATGACCAGGAATGATATGGGAGAACTAGTAGATTGTGAGCCGGAGATCGAAACATTAGCCCGAAGACTACACGCATGCACACTTCGTGAAATAAGACAGTGACAACAACAAGAACAACGATAATAACAACAACAAGAACAACGATAATAACAACAATCCAAACCAGACACTGAAGCAAACTTCAAATTTTACAACGTAGAACCTATCGTTCAATAGCCATTGTGCATCGTCTTTCCTCACGGCGAAACTTTGTTTCAGCTTAAAACGAGACTTATCCACTTTCTTCCTACATTACATGGATTGTCCAGTGAAAATCCGCACAAGCATCTCACGGAATTTCACATGGTTTGTCCAACATGAAACTACAAGGAGTATATGAGTATCAGATTAAATTTCGTGTTTGTTCTTTTTCTTTAGCCGATTTGGCTAAAGAATGGTTATTTTGCTTACCTCCCAATTTCGTTACAACATGGGTTGACATGACTCTTCTTTTTCTTGACAGGTTTTTCCCTGCTGAAAGGGCGAGTGAATTAAGAACAAGCATCATTGGAATCAAACAAAAAGACAAAGAATCACTCTACGACTATTGGGAACGATTTAAGAAGCTATGCGCAAGCTGTCGACAACTCGGTTTAACCGAGCAAACTCTTCTCTTGTACTTCTACAAATGATTACTTCATTTGGAGATAAAGATGGTCGATGTTGCTAGTGGAGGAGCTCTCGTGAACATGACTCTGAATGCGACAAGAGATTTGATTTCTACAATGGCGGTTAATTCCCAACAATTTCATCTTCCTAGTAAACCCACTCGTCGGTTTATGAGATAAGTACCATTTTTAAAAAAATTAAAACTGATAAATTTATTGATGTGGTTAATTCTCTTATTCAGAAAATATCAGAACAATCAAACTATACGAAATATGCACAATGTCTGGCCATCCAACAAAATTCTACCTGATGTTATAGGAAGATTTTAGTGCACAAGTAAATGTAGTGGATAATTTTCCAGGACCTTCTCAGAGACCTTACAACCGTCACGTTAATACTTAAAATTCGAGATGGAAGGATCATCCAAACTTCATCTATGGATAAAACCCGAGACCAAATCAAGCTTATCAACCGATGCCACCTCCCCCTCAACAATATGAATCGCAAAAGTCGTCACTAGAATCGATTGTTGAACGGTTGGTGATATCCTAAGAGAAATTTCAAGTTAGGACTAAAGCTCATTTCCAAGAGCTTAACAGGAAAATGAGTCAACTAGCTCAAGCTGTGAGTTGATTAGAGTCTCAGGGTAAGTTACCATCTCAAACTAAGGCGAACCCATGAGAAAATATTAGTGTCATCACCCTTCGGAGTGGCACTGTTGTTGCAGCACCAGTCCCAGAAGGTGCTGCAAAATCCTAGAAGAAAGAAGATGAATCAAGATCCCAGAAGAAAGAATAAGAAGTTGATGCAAGATCCTAAAGGAAAAATAAGAATGAATTGCAACCTCCTCCCACCCCATATCCTTATGTCGCATCACCTCTTTTTTCGTCAAAGTTGATGAAATGTGATAAGCAAGCAGAAGAAAAAAAATCCTTGAAGTGTTTCGGAAAGTGGAGATAAATATTTCACTCCTTGAGTTAATCCAAAATGTGTCAAGTTATGTCAGATTCTTAAAAGATCTTTACACAAATAAAAGATGACTTACTGGAAACGAGAAGGTGAACTTAGGCGAAAATGTCTCATTCGTTTTTCAACGAAGACTTCCACCAAAGTAAAAGGACCAATGTATGTTTATAATACCTTGTAAAATTAGTAAGGTTGGAATTAAGTGTGCTATGTGCGATCTTAGCGCCTCTATAAATGTAATGTCTCTTTTTGTTTAAAATTTAATTACTATTGAGCCTTTGAGGGAAATGAGAGTAACAATCTAGTTCGTCGAAAGATCTGTTATCTATCCTGAAGGACTCCAAGAGAATTTACTGGTTAAGGTAAATGATCTAATTTTTTTAGCTGATTTCTATAATATTGACATGAAAAATTACCGTACCAGCACTTCCTCTGAAATTCTCATTGGTCTCCCTTTTTAGCACGTCGCATACAAAAATTGATGTTCGGAGTGATATTCTTACAATGGAATTCGAAGGTAATGTTGATAAATTTGACGTTTATAAGGCGATGAAGCATCTCAACTCTGTGGCTAATGTTAGTTTTGTCGATATAATTGAACCTTTTGAGAATGAATATGTTGAACATAATTTTTTTTTGATGAGTTGTACATAAATTCGAAGGATGGAATTGATATCGCTTTTAACATGAACTCCCAGTCATCTAGCGAAGAGTTAAGTAAGAATTTAAATTTGATGTCTTCTCAATCAAAAATTTTTCCATTCATTTTGCAAGCATTAAAGTTTGAATTAAAATCTCTTGTGGAACATTTGAAGAACACATTTTTTGGAGAAGGAAATAATTTATCTATTTAGGACAAACTTCCAAAGCTGAAAAAGATCCGAATAAAAGCCTATGAGAATTTCTACAAAGATAAAAAGAAAAAAATTATATGATAGTAGAATTTTTCATAAAGAATTTCTTAGTTGGAAAAAGCGAATAAAGTGAAAATGTCTTTCACGAAACTTGCAGTCTGATTCAGGTCTTCAAACTAAACAACGTTAAACACAGCTTTAATAGGAGGTAACCCATTTTTTTCTTTTACTTTGATTTTGATTTCTATTTTTATCGATTGTTTATTTTATTTTTATTTTTCAAATACCCTTATATTTTTTTATCAAACTTAAATGAATTCGGATCGAATAAATTCATTCGAACACTGTGTGATTTTCGTCCATTGAGATGGCATGACAAGTGAAGAGCAAAAATTCCATCATTCCCTTTACAATGTGCACCATTTCATTAAACTGTGCGCGTTAGTAAACCCTCTCCCATTCGACGTAGGTTAGTGAAACCCAAACCCAATTTTCAAGTTTTCGCTCACTTTGTAGTTCCCCTCATTCTACAATTTGACCGGCCCTATCCATTCTCTTTCTTTAGTTTTAAATTTACTGGGTCCTACCTCACCCTTTCATTCTCAATTTGAGAAACAAACATTATCTCAGTCATTTTATTTTATTTATTTTCCCACGTGCCACTTAAAGCTTCTTCCAAATCTCTCGACAGTCCTCTTTCTTTATTTTCCAAACAACCTTCATGCTCCTTAATCCGGTCGTCGTACCTTAACGTTTCTTGTTGCCTTCTTGCTGCTCCGTTCGCCGCTCGCACAACACCAATCTCCGTTTTTCCATGTCGTACCTCTCTCCAAAGAACCACCATGGTTCGTACCCGCAATAAAGGACTCGATGATTTTTCGTCGTCTATTGTTTCCGAATCGAGGCTGGCGCTTACTCGCAATCTATGCCCACTACCGAACATGAATATTTCGAGGAGGTAAATAATATGTTTATTTTTATTATCCGGTTACTGATGTACCATCCCGAATTTGTTTTTGTAGGATATTTCAGCGCTGCTACATACTTTAACGAGATTTTTTCCTACCTTTACTTGAGCACCTCTCACCGATGTCGTGGCTATTAAGATGCTTCTTCAACTAATGTTGTATTGGCATACCTAGGATTTGGCTTCCGATGCCTACTTGATCTTTGTAGTTGCGGCTGTGGCGTTCGATGCGTCGTAGATAAAAGGTGTCGTCTGATTTTTCCTTGGCCTTCTCAACCAATCTAATCTCTCCAGGCATGAGCAAAGTCTATTGAGAACACGTAAATGCCACTGTGCTATGCCGGATCAAAGCACTACCGGCAAGATCAAAACGACCCCACAATTCAGATCTGGCGGGCACTTTTAACCTCCTTAAGTCTAGGATATGAAAACAATTCCTCTAAAAAAAAGAGCAATTGAGAGTGGATTTTAGGTTCGATAGTGTCGAGAAGGTATTCGAAACCGGTGATCTTACTTTCGTAAAAGCATCATTTCTGGTTTCATTATTGTGGTAGACCAAACCTATTTCTTCGGGTCGAAGCCAGGTTTCATTTGAGAGGACTTAGTCTCGTTCTCATGGTTGCCCCTTCCTGCTCCAATCTATCAGAAAGACAAAGAAGAAGATGATTAGTCTCTCGTTGAAGGTTTGGCTTGACTTTGCTCGGTAAGCTCTTCGCCACCCTGGTTCCCCTCTGTCATATGTGAAATCAACGATGTAGAACAGAAAAATGCATAGTTTTATGATAGATCCTCGAATCTCACCCTCACCTCTTCAGGCAAGAAAACGATGGACATTAAACATAGGGAGTATCTCTTTTCTTTATCTTGCACTTTCATTTTATGTATTGGACAATTCTCTAAGTGAGGGGTAGAGTGTTAATTGAATTTTCCTTGCTTATCTTTATACTTTGATTATAGTATGCCTCGATTGAACTTGTAAAAAATTACGTTTAAATTCTTTATCTTTGTTGAATATTTTGGTATGTCATGCTTGCTTGAGATCATACTATTATTTGAGAACAGACATTCATGATAGTGGATGACATGAGTAGCAATTTGGTTGAAATTTTTTGTGATATTCCATGACTTTGTTAGTTGAAATGTGTTTAACTCAATGCATGTACACACTTTATTAAGATTTGAGCCTTTACAAGCATATCCATTATATTTTTGTTCTTATTCTTGTTTGATTGAGTGTGTCGTACTAGGCATTGACATTCTAAAACATGTACTTAAATGCATGTCGAGACTACATAAGAACTTGATGCTTTAAAATGATTAGGACACTTGAGAGTCACCCACTTTTTACCCCTAAAATTGCCTATCCATTCTTTCCCATTAGTTAACCAAGATTGAGCCTATTTCTCATTCTTTGTTTCCACCACATTTTCAAGACTTGAGCCTTTTTATTTCATCCCCTTTTTTACCCTTATCAGGACAAGAGAATAATTTACCCTATGTATGATCAAGCTCCACGGAAAAGAAAAAAATTGAATCGAAAAAAAAGGATGCGGAAAAAAATAGTTTCAAAAAAAAAGAAAATTTCAAAAAGTCAAAAGTCAAAAGAAAAAAAATAATTCAAAAAATAAAAGGAAAAAAAGGTTGTTTGATGTTTGTTTCTTATTTTTGCATTGTTTACTTTACTTTGTCTATTTCATGGCCTTCGATCTAATTATTTGTGAGTTTCTTGTCTTGATCTTTAGCCATGTTTCTATCCTTTTTCTCTACCTTTACCTAAGCCTTGTTACAACCTACTTTAGACCCTTTGATTATTGCATTTTGTTCTAACCAGTAGTGGAGATTTGCTTTTCTTACAAGCTTATAATAATATCAAGTTTGGTTCCAATTTTGAGTGTTTCTACACCTAAAACACATTGAGTAATTTGAGTGAATCTTTGTGAGGTGCTGAATTAGGTTGCATTGAGATTAATGGATGAATGGATGTCATAATTGTGCTTAACTTGATCCAACTTGTTCTTTTCAGTTGATTGATATCTTAATTTGGATGATTGTTGTGAAGTTGACTTGCATGATTTTCTAGGATATGAGATTTGATGAACAAAGGTAAATGGAGTTTTGTCTTGTTTGATTGAAGCATGCTTGAGGACAAGTATAAGATAAGTGAGGGGGAATTTGATGAGTATTTCAATTTACAAATATTTTATTGATAAATATTTTTCATTTATTTTATGCTATTGATTTCGGTTGTGTAGTCACTCATTTTCGTCTGGGGTTTTACTTAATATACATATAGCATATATATAATATATAGTGTTGAAAGCATTTTTTTTCGAAAATATATATAATATATAGTTTTGAGAAATTTTTTGAAAATATATATAATATATAGTTTTGAAAACATTTTTGAAAATATATATAGTATATAGTTTTGAAAACATTTTTTAATATATATATATATATATATATATATATATATATATATATAGTTTTGAAAACATTTTTGAAAAAATATATATAATATATAGTTTTGAAAATATTTTTGAAAAATTATGTATATAATATATGGTTTTGAAAACATTTTAAAAACATGTATAATATAAAATTTTGAAAACATTTTTGAAAACGTATAATATATGGTTTTGAAAACGTTTTAAAAATGTATATAATATATAATTTTGAAAACATTTTTGAAAACGTATAATATATGATTTTGAAAACGTTTTAAAAACGTGTATAGTATATAGTTTTGAAAACATTTTTTGAAAACTTATAATATATGATTTTATTTTTTAAAATGTTTTTATAGTTATATTTCATTACATTATATTATATTAATATTATTTATATTTATTTATTATTTATATATATATATTTATTTTTCAGGTCTAATAAAGAGTTTGTTCGAGTCCAATGAAGTCTAATCGAGCCATGCCAGCCTGACCCAGCAAAGCAAACCCGGTTTGGAGGAAAATGGGCCTGAACCAGCCCAGCAGATTAGGGTGTCGGGAACCCAAGTATGCGCCACATATGGTCAACAACCGAAGGGTCACAAACAGCCTGAATTACGCCGGCACAAATTCTCTACGTTCGAATAGGGACAGACCGGGACTGCACCATCTCGGGTCTTCAGCAACAATATCAGCCATCTAGATTTAATCCCGGTTTAATCGGGAAACATGGGTAAACAACCCCCGACCCGAGTGGGGACTATAAATGCTTCACCGAGGAGGCTGAAAAAGGGTAAAAACAATGATCTGAAAAGTAACCAAATAACCATAGCCCAAGAAAAAAAATCAAGCAGCAAAATACCAAAGTGTAAGCTACCAGAAAATACCAACACAAAAACCGAGCCAAAGCAAAAGCGAAAATAAAGAAAAACAATTGAAATCAATAGCAAAAAAAAAGCTCGAAGCTTTGTTGCATCACGAGCATTCGGAGGTACATAGGAGCATCGTTGGAGAGACAAAGGCATTGGAAAACAAAACGTTTCCCCCCAAAAAAGGTAAAAATCATAACGTTTCTTCGTAGATCTACGCCGATATGGTACCTTTTTGGGCAATCGGGTTTCAGATTGGTGTTAAGGGAGTCGGGATGAGCATTTTGGTGAAGTTAGATTTTTTTCGGCCACTGCCAACAGCGGTCGGCGCGGAGGGGCTTCGCCGGAGTGGTGGTCGGCCATCGGGGCCGATTGAGGAGAGGGGAGAGTGTTTGAGAGGGTTGAGGGTTTTTTTAGAATGGGTTTAAATTGATATTTTTTTGGTTTTAGGGGTATTTACAACCGGGGGCATTGGTGTAATTAGCAAATACTTAAATTATTTCCGCAATCCTTGCAGTTTTGATGTGTAATTCGTTTTGGTCACCTGTTGTAAATTAGCTTTGGAATTTCAAATTTATTCAATTTAATCACTGTCTAAATTTATTACATTTTGCAATTCAGTCCCCTAACTTTTGTTTTTTCTCTTGCAACTCATTTTTAGTATTAATTTAATCCATAAATTTTAATTTATTTTAATTTGATCCTTTTTATTTTTTATCTATTCATTGATTTTTTTAAATATTAACTTTTTAAAATCTTTCTCAAAGGCACTTTTTTATATTTTCTCTTTTAGAATTTTTCTTATATTTTTTTTATTTCTCATAAAATTTCCTTTTTTATTATTTTTCTTTATTCTCTTTTATAGATTTAATATTTTTTTGTTTTATTGATTTTATGTAATGTTTTTTCTTTTTAAACTTTTTTTCATTATTTTCTTAATTTAACCCTTTTTGTTCTTCTCCTTTATTTACTTAATATTATATTTTTTATTTTATTGATTTTATGTAATTTTTATTCTTTTTAAACATTTTTTAAAACTTTTTTCCTTATTTTCTTAATTTAACTCTTTTTGTTTTTCTCCTTTATTTACTTAATATTTTATTTTACAATCTAACATTTTTTTACTTTTTAGGAGTAATTTCAATCGATCAAAGGAAAGCAATTTGAATTGAATCTTTAAATTTCAATTTAGCTTTTAATTTTCACAATTAAGACAGCCGAGAAATTAAATTGGTACCAAAAGGGCAGTACAAGTGTGCTAATCCTTCATTGACTGTAATCGACTCCCGAATCCGATTGATTCTTGGTAAAACGCAGATAAGATAAGATGATAAGTTGAGGTGTCTGGTCAACCTATTTTTAAAAAAAATGATTGGTCGCGACTCTAACATATTTATTTAAGTCAAAAACCAATACTGGGCCCACTCGAAGGACGGTTAAGACAGCTTGGCGACTCCGCTGGGGAATGGTAAGTGAGTCAGGCCAAAATTAATTTTTGGTTATCTTCTTAAGCGAAAATTGTAAGTTTAAATTTTAATTTAACTTATTATTTTTCAAATAAATAGTTGTACTGGCTTTTTTTCAATGATTTCATCTTTTTGAAATTTTCATCCCAGGCTCTATACCCGAGCTCTAAACTTTTTTTTTAAAGTGGAGGAGAAAGTGACGCCTTCGTGGGAATTTATTCTCCGTATAGGCCTAGCAAGTAACCTTCGAGATTAATATACCTTATGTCTTCGTGTGAATTTATTCTCTGTATAAACATAAGGGAATGTATCCTCTAGAGTTTAACTTGGTCCACATAGGCTTGTAATGGGCTTAGGACTAAGGGTCTGGCACGCCCAAGGGGGCACCAGCAAGGAGAACTGAGTACCTTCTTTAAAACCTAAATCGAGATACTACAGGGAATTAGAGTCCACCCCGAAACTCCATTTCAAAACCTAGGATGTTTGAATTATTTCCTATTTTACTTTCTATTCAAAGCATGCGAACTAGAAAATATGCGGTTAGGATTTGCTTAAAATTAGCATGCAGGGTATAAAGCATGTGTAGGTAAGAATTAAAGCATGTTGGTTAGATAACATGTGGGGTAGGAATATTTTTCTTTTCTTTTATACTTTCAAGTACTATTTTGATTATTATTTTATTGACTTGTTTTTTCTTTCATCTTTTGATCTTTTAATTTATCATTTGCATTATAAAAAAGAGGTGTTGATCCACAAAGAGTATTAGCTAAACTCAAATAATATGCATTAATGGACAAAGGAGTTGTAATGCAAGAGGTGAAAAACGTAGAGGTCTGACTATGGTCAGAGAGGACTAAGAAAGAAAAAGGGGACAGTTTGCAAGGCAACTATGTGTCAGAACTAGTTGGTTATGCTTATGTCGGCCTTAAGTAGAATGATGTTCAAGAACTACGGAGCATTTGGGACAGTTGGAAAGGTGACCAAAAATAGAAGTTTTATCAGCAATATGGTGATATCACACTTCTACTCCATGTCAAGATAGACGAACCCCTAATTCGAGCCTTAGTACAATTCTAGAATCCATGATACAGTTGTTTCACATTTAACTAAGAAGACATGATACCCACCATTGAAGAATATACTGCTTTGTTACATTGTAAAATAACCAGAATGGACCGAGTCTACACCAAGTTCATCTAGCATATATATTATATATCTAATTTATTCAATTTAATCCCTATCTAAATTTATTACATTCTGCAATTCAGTTCCCTAACTTTAGTTTTTTTCTCTTGCAGCTCATTTTTAGTGTTAATTCAATCCATAAATTTTAATTTATTTTAATTTGATCCTTTTTATTTTTTATCTATTCATTGATTTTTTTTTAAAAAAAATTTAACTTTTTTAAATCTTTCTTAAAGGCACTTTTTTATATAATCTCTTTTAGCATTTTTCTTATATATTTTTTTATTTCTCTTAAAATTTTCCTTTTTATTATTTTTCTTTTTTCTCTTTTAAAGATTTAATATTTTTTATTTTATTGATTTTATGTAATGTTTTTTCTTTTTAAACTTTTTCCTTATTTTCTTAATTTAACCCTTTTTGTTTTTCTCCTTTATTTACTTTGTAACACCCATTTCTCATATACGTTTCCGTACACAAGTTATAGGTGTCAAATGACTTTTTAAAACATTCATCCATTTGTAAAACCCATAAAATTTTGTTTCAAAAATTTAAAACAAAACATTTTAGTACAACAATAAAACAATCGTTGAAATATATTACCAAAATTATCACTTTGAATGCATTACATAACATTTTTCTTAATTTCGATTACATGCCAGAAAATTTTCAAAATAAACGTGATTGTCCTCCTGTTATTGATGAGAGTCAACCTTAGATTGATGATAGCTGCTACTACACCCCTTAATCAACTAGTCTTTGCTTTTACCTACGCGTGAAATCAACACACATTAAGTATTTACATAGTGAGACATAATATTGTAAATCAATTGCAATTTATACATAAGTATATCATGGCTATTTAATGATGAATTAAATCGCATTCTCTCTATGGATCAGATAATTCCTTCTCAGTTAAACCAGATTTCTTTCATACACTTATTGAAAATTATTCTTAGTATGCCCAGCATACCTATCATTCTGTATATTTTCCCAATTATTCTTTGTTTTTTTCTAGGTATGTTAAATGAGAAAGTAATGTACATGTATTACACCAAAGTGCCAAATGATCCTTTTATTATTTATAATCAGCATGAGTGGCATCTTATAGACCATTAATACACTGTTATGTATTTTCATTTATGGCATCCTCTAATGCCAATTATGCACTGTTATATATTTAGTCCTTCTTCTAAAGCATTTAACCTTTCATCTAACTGGCATGATTGACACCTTTCTGCCAAATGCACAACTAGGCTTTTAGTATTTTACTCAAAGGCATTTAACCTTTCATCTAACTGGCTAATTGACACCTTTCTGTCAAATGCACAGCTAGGCCATTAATCTTTTACTCAAAGGTATTTAACCTTTCATCTAACTAGCATAATTGACACATTTCTGTCAAACTCACAACTAGGCCATTAATCTTTTACTCAAAGGTATTTAACCTTTCATCTAACTGGCATAATTGACACCTTTCTGTCAAATGCACAACTAGGCCATTAATCTTTTATTTCAGAACAGTTCTTACTCTAATAATTATTCATAATATCAATTAACTATTTAATTTCATTACCAATTCTATAGTTTGCACTCGTAGTGCCAATACTGTAATCCACAACTTACTATGAATTATGTGGGTTGCACACACAGTGCCCATACGGAAATTCATAAACTTATTATGAATTTCTTAGTTTTACACACAAAATGTCATTTGGTAATCACCATACATATATTAAATAACATGCATCTATGACTATCATAACATATAAATATATAATAAATGCACTCACCTGACCTGCCTCGCTATTATATCCAATATTCAAATCCAACAACTCGGCAACTTTATCTTTGCCTTTCGGTTTGCTTGACTCGGGAGCTTGATTACGATCTACACAAACACCCCTTTAGAACACATTCCATGCAAATGTTAGTATATTATCTAACATTTATACTTTAATAATAATCAAAAGTACTATTATTTTTCAATTTCTATAACAATTTCAGCCTATCATAAAATTCCTGGCTCAATAGTATCGGTACCCATACCATGGTATTGATACTTCTATACTATGGTACCGATACCCCTTTCAGTATCGATACCATTTTGGCATTCTGAAATCCATGGTATCGATACTTTGTTTGTAGTATCGATACCCCATCAGTATCGATACTCATTGCACCATTACCGATATTGTTCATCGTATTTCTACCCATTTAAACCTATAGTGTCGGTACTGCTCTATCAGTACCGATACCTTTACCTAGATTTTCCATTTTTAGCTCGATTTTATCCAATTTTGGTCATGTTCCCTTACTTTAACCTCCAACATTACTATTAAACTCTTACTTACTTATCTCAACTAACTTTCCTTCATTTAGCTTCTTAAAACATCCAAAATCTCTCAAGAACATTTTCATCTAAGAATCATACCACTTTTTCTAACATGTTCTTAATCTCATCCGATGCTTCTAATCTCTTATTTACTTCTTTGACAAGTCAAATATGCTAGTAAACATCAATAAAAACTCATATTCTAACATATCATTCAAAAACCCATTTCCTTAATTTCTTTCATCTCTTAGTTTTAATCTTATTTAACCCTTCCTTAAGCTTAAGTATCACTTAAGGTTGCAAAAACAAACCATAATCTAAAGCAAAAACTAGTTTGATGAAGTTTACTTTATCGACGGAGAAGGCCATATGAGAAACGAGAAAGAAGAAGAAAATAACCAAGGTATTCACACTCTCCCTTTTTCCCGTTTACTTTACTTTAATACCATATTTCATTCCCCCTTAAAGGACCAAAATATCCTTAATTCTTCCATTGTTACTAATTGGTCTCAAATATTATTTCTAAATCATTTCTTATCCTTTATCATTTATTCAATTTAATCCTCAAATTTTAAATCTTTTTAATAAAGTCACTGACATGATATTTGGGGTATTACATACTTAATATTTATTTTACAATCTAACATTTTTTTGACTTTTTTGGATTAATTTCAATCGATCAAAGGAAAGCAATTCGAATCGAATCTTTAAATTTCAATTTAGCTTTTAATTTTGCAATTAAGACAGTCGAGAAATTAAATTGGTACCGAAAGGGCATTACAAGGGTGATAATCCTTCCTTGATTGTAATCGACTCTCGAATCCGATTGATTCTTGGTAAAACGCATATCAGGTAAGATGATAAGTTGAGGTGTTCAGTCAACCTATTTAAAAAACAAATGATCGGTGGCGACTCTAACATATTTATTTAAGTTGAAATCTAATTTCGGGCCCACTCGAAGGAAGGTTAAGATAGGCTGTTTTGATTCATTTTTGTGCATGACCTTATTTTCCAGAAAACAACACTAAACGGGACGATCCTGTAGTTTTTATTTTCTAAAGGCTGGACACATGGGCATGACCTGGGGCATAACGCGCTCTGACATGGCAGTTTCTAGAAGCAATCCAGTCAGCTTTATCTAGAAAGAGGATGGATGAAATCTTTTAGGAATTTAAGTTTAAGTTTGAATTTTAAGTACTTGGGATTATTTTTAGATTTATCCTTTGATATTTTGTTTTGAATTATCTTATTACTTTTAGGAATCTCGAGACTATAAATACCCCTTCAAGTATTGCTTGTTCTTTCTTTTTAGTTTTATAAAATTTCTTTGGTTTTTACAGTTCTTTACTTTTCTTTATTTTCTTTAAGTTTTCTTTTACTTTCTTTTTAAAACAAATTAAGTATGGCTTTGATCATGCTTAGCTAAACTTTCATTTAAGCGATGGCTTAGCCATGACTCAATTCATATTATGAGAATTAAAAAGCACTCAAAATCTTGATTTGGCAATCGAACTTATCTTTAAAAATCTCAATACTTTCATTTCAAAAGGTCGACATTGGTATGGATGTTGTTCTGATTTACAGTTGGGAAGAAGAATTAGCTGATAGCAAATTTAACTTCCTAAGAACAAACTTAGCGGCAGTCCGTTAAGGGAAATTGAGATCGAATTCGATTCTCATTGAGATAACATAATCCGAGTCAGGCTTTTTTAGTGCTTTAAACTCTTTTGTGCTAACGACGATAGTCGTAGTTAGTCCAATCAAGGACAAAATTTCAAAGATTGACTTGGGAATATCGATTCACCTGAGAGAAACGCAAATTATAAGGGTTGGACCTTATAGCATGTTGGTATATTTCGATGATCAAAATGAATTGAGGTAAAGCAAAACTTGATGCTATTTTCCATCATAATTGTTTTCAACTCTTTACTTTTATTCTTTATTATTTTCACATTTTTAATATTATTTAATCTTTATTTCACCAAACACCCCCTTTTCTTTTTATTACAGTTTACTTGGATCAAAATTAACACAACTCAAAGTTGAAAATTTTTAAGTCCACGTGGATCGACACTTTCTTCTCTATACTATGCTTATTTAAAAAAAAATTATTTAACAATTACAGCGATTGTTTTATGCTATTAGAGAAGATAAAAATCATCCTCCTTTTTTATAAGAAAATGAAAAGAATTATTAAACAAAGTAACAAAGAAAACTCAAATATGCAAAATAAAATTAAACAGATGAAAAAAGAAAATAAGAGGAGAGAAGATAGATAAAAATATATTTAAAGGATATGATAAAATATGGATGACAATAGTTTGATTAAAGGTTGGCCACGTTATCATTATAAATAGATAAATAGAAACAATCTTACTAAGAAGAAGAATAAATAATGAATTGGTTTAAGGAATAAAATTTTAAAATTTATTTAATTAATTCACGTAATTATATTTAAAATAATATTTATCTAACCTAATTAATTATCAATTATTTTAATAGAATAAAATATCATGTTTTTTAGATTAGAAGTTCAAATATTGAACAACAGATCAAGTTGAAAGAGTTATTTTCATAATAATTTTTGTAATAGTTAATTTAAATTAATTCATAAATAAAATAAATAAAGATGATTATAAAAAAACTTATCCACCTAATCTAAAGTGTGATTTTTTTACAATGAAAATAGAATAAGAACAAGCAGAAGACAAAAAGAAGAAAAAAACACAGCACGACATAAAAACGTTGGGCCCACTCTTTTGGAAAAAATTAGACATGGACTTGTAACCAAAAGTGGGCTTCATCATTTGCTTTAATTTGTGGGGAAGGCATGTGTCCTACACTTGGAAAATGATATGCCACCAAGGTTTAACTAAGGGCAGCTGTATATTACTATTTCACGTGTTATTCGAATTGATTTGAATTAAGGACTTGATTTTTGAGTTCAAATTTTATTGATTTAAATATTTTAAAAATAAATTTTAAAATGAAATGTTTTGATATTTAATTAAATAATTTGATCGATTTTAAGGTTTAGTTTATTATTTTGTCATTTCTTTAATTCCCTCCTCATTTCAAGTTAATTTGACTAAATTTGAATTATATACTCTTAATATAGAATACTTGTGTAGTTTCAATTCATCTTTTTGAAAATAATTTTCTTCTTTAGTAATTTAGTCTCCCCACTTTGCAAGATATTTGTTTTTTCATTTTATCTTTCATTTGAAGTATATTTTTCAATAAATTTAAACCACACGCTCCGCTAAAAGTATAGAATACATATGCAACTTCACTTACTATTTTTAATAACAAATTTCTTATTTTTTAAATTTAGTCTATTATTTATTTTATTTTATTTTATTTTATTTGGTCATGTAATTTTTTTAAAATTATATATTTATATCAATTTCATGATTTTATACTTTTATCAATAGTTATCCTCAAAATTTCCCCTTTAAAAGATTATTTTATAAATATATTTTATAATTTCAAATGATATTTGATTTATTAAATAACATTATAAATCTTAGGAAATGAATAAAAATAAAAATAGAGTTGAGAAATTCATACACAAAATAAACTAAGCCTACCACTCTACCTTTATATAGCAACCCATTTATAGAACAACCCAATAATAGAAAGGTTTAATAAAAAATAAGTGTCCAAGTTTTGTCTCGAAATACGTTTTAGTGTCTAAAGAATTTTTCGTTAAAAATAGGTACCTAAAGTTTTCTTAATTATACTTTTAGGTGCTTACCATTTATATTTTACTAATAAAATATTATTTTAATTAAAAATGAACAAATAAAAAAGGTTTATTTTTTAAAAAAATACCATATTTTCACTGAAATTATAAAAAAGACCCTAAAAACTAAAATCTCTCATTTTAACCCCCATTGTCAACTGTCGCCGGCCATCTTCGGCCATCGTCGTCGTCGTCGTTGAACAATCACCTACCCGTCGCCACCCACCCATTGATCAAACGTTGTTAGTATCGTCATCAAAAATCCCTAAATCTAAAACCCCCAATATCCAAATGCCTGATTTTCAATTTCAATTTTCTAACCCAAACGATCGTCAGCCATCTCCGGCCATAGTCGTCGTCTTCAAACAGTTGGATTTTGATCTCATGGTGGTTCGAATTGTGGCGACGGTTTGGCTTACGGACGTCGGAATCGGCCAAAATCAACGAAGAACGATGACAAAGGCTTAAAATCCAGGGGAGGGAGCATGCACGCGAGGGGTTGTTTTTCTAATAATTAAAAATATTTTTATTTTTTATTTTTTAAAAATAAATTTCCAAAATTATCAAAACGTGACATGTGTCACTTAATGGAGATATTTAAAGGCGGTTAACGTGCGGACACCTAAAAATATTGCGTTTGAAACATTAGACACATATTTTTAACGAAAAATTCTCTAGACACCGAAACATTTTTTTAGACAAAGTTTGAGCATTCATTTTTGTATGAAGCCTAATAGAAAATAGAAAGATCAAAGGTCCAAGAAAATCTATTTGTTACCCAAGGATAAGGGTAATTTTGTAAATAAAATCCATCAAATAAATGATACTTCATCTTAAATCTTGTCAATGTATAACACTCTTTTATTATTATTATTATTATTATTATTATTATTATATTATTATTATTATTATTATTATTATTATTATTATTATTAATGTATAATAGGGGACAAATATTAGATTACTTTTTCAGAACTCAATAATCAACAAATTATGTAGTTGAATAAGCTCACATCGACTCAGTTTTCTAGGTGTTATACATTGTCTTACGGACGTTCTTATAATATATTCAGAATATATAAGTATAATTCCTCTATGGTTTCTCCTCCTTTGAATACTATCTTTATCTACACCTAAATATCAATTGACTAATAATCTTATATCTAAATTAAAAAGAATAAACCATAAATTATCAACGAATTTCCCCCCACTATCTAAATCATCTCGAGCCGCCGCCTCATATGTTGATCATCAAAACTAACATCGGTTGTCCAACAAAAGTGTTATACATAGAAGTCGGCATTATCACAAATTTGATCTCTAGACGCAAAGACGGGCAAGGAGTGCTTTACATTTGCTATTTAACCGTCCAATTTGACCACTTTAATCAGGAATTCAGATATTGATTGTGACTTGATGGGGAAAAAAACTAAAGGAAAGGGTCTGATTCTGCAGACACTTCCACTAGTTGTCTCCCTAAATTCTTCCAACTAATCTCCACCGCACTTATCATTGCAGTACCAGTTCACGCGAGGAACTCAACCTCATGCTCTGGGGGACCAAAATTCTGCTGTTTCATCGGTGTCACCCAATATGCAAATATACATGTAATTAGGGACTTAAATTTAGGTTATCTAACGTTTTCGATTGTGTGATGTTTATCACGATTGTTGTAATAACAAATTTTATTACGGTTATTATAGAAATTACGATTATACAATAACGATTTTAGACGATATTTTTATTAATATACGACCGCCACTATTCTAATAGCTGAATCTATTTAAACCCATGCTTGTAATCTAATCCGGAATTGCAATCATGCAAACTTTTTTCTGCAAAATTTTCAGATTCCAACACCCTTCATTATGGAAACTATTGAACATTGTAATTAAGAACACCACTGTTGAGTGTTGCGGGAATATCAATCTTAGAGATTCCATGGCAGCTTAAGCTAAGGATTTTTTTAATTCTGACAAGGGGTATATTTTGTGATGATTTCCAACAGAAAGCACAAGAGCACCAAACATCATCTTTATCAAATGTCTGACAACAGTCCCCAAAAAAGCTTACATTTGATAATACTAATGTTAGGATCTAAGCATGCATCTAGACAAGGGAAATACACAAGCAATCTGCCTGTTTGTCATAGTTCATACTCTTTTTAAAGAAAAAGAAAAGAAAACTCTAGTGTTTTTATTTTTTATTTTTTTACCACCATTAGAGAAGATGGAGCTGCAGCGGATGGCCAGAGCTGTGCATTCTTCACCCTGGACACGCTTGCTAAAACAACTGCGGGAGTTACATCTCCAATCACTGTTGTCGTAACCGATTTTCGTCCGGGCACGAATTTTTTACTTGGCGGGAAAAATAATGTAGATAAAAAATAATTTTTGATTTAAAAATATTTTGAGAGTCGCCATCGGCCTTTTGGGTCAGATAGGTCGAATACCTAAAAATTATCTTTTAAAAGAGTTTTTAAGAAAACATCAGTCAAAAGATAAATCGGTCTGCGTTTTAACCAAAATTCGTTCTTTTTAATAATAAAAAGAGATTCGTGGTCGGTTACGTTTAGGGAATGATTAGCACCCCTACAACGCCCAAAATTGGTATTTTATTAATTATAAATTGTCTCTATTATTGAAATTTAAATATTCAAAAATATATTTAATTCATAATCCTGTTATTTCAAATTTATTAATATAATTGAAAGAAAAAATATATATATATATAATAACATATTTATTTATTTAGAAATATCAGAAAAGGGCTTCTAGGTGCTTTAAGACAGCTCTTTCTTTTGATATTAAAAAAATAAAAAAATAATAATAAAAAATTATTTTAATATAGTAAGATATTTATTTATTTAAAAATATTAGAAAATGGTTTCTAGTTGCTTTAAGACAACTCTTTCCTTCAATATTGATAAATAAATAAATATTAAAATATGTAATAATTTTTCCTAAAAATAATTTAAATAAAACTAAATTATAATTTTTATAGTATTTAATTATTTAAAATACCAGAATAGGACATCCAGTTGTATTAAGACTGCCTTTTTCTTTGATATTGAAAATAAATAAAGATTATTATTTAAAAATATATATATTTATGTGACTAATATGAAAATAATAATAAAATAATATAAAAGTAATAACAAAATAATAAATAAATAATGATTAAAATAAATTAAAAAGCAATAATATTAATTTGCAAAATATAAAAAAAATCAGGGTAAAAAATGAAAAAAAAAACAAAATATTGGTGACTAAAAAGTAAAATATCAAAATTAAAAGGCATATTTTTGAATTATAAAAATATAATTACTAATAGTGTAATTTAAACTAATTAATTAATAGGTGATTAAGATAAATATTAATTAAACTATGAGGGACTAAAATGGGTATTTACCCTAATATACATATAAAATACAGGTAAAGACTAAAACATAATAAAATAAAATTCGAAGACTGAATTAAAACGTTCAGAAGTTAATTTCAGTGACTAAAATGAATAATTACAAAACTCGGATGGTGGAGGAAAAGGTTTACCCATCAGCGAAATTACAGAAACACCCTCCCCAAAACGGCGTCGTTTGGGAGAGGATATTTAAACCCAAAACCGGCTGGCCCTATGGGCCATTGTTCTCATTTCTTCATTTCCTCTTCTCTCTCAAAAATGAGAGAATCAGAGTTCTCTCTGGCTTCTCTCTAAAATGAGATAACACAGTCCCAATCAGCCACCGCTGCCGACCACCGTTAACGGTGGCTAAAAAATTCTAAAATATACCAAAATAAGGCCCTAAATACCCTAAAGCCAAAACCGAGGCCCGTTTAGCCTAAAAATCTTTAACCTGACCTAGATCTAAGCTTGTTACCTTCGGTATTTTGGTTTTTTAACAGCGTAGGGAGGCCTCGATGACAATAATCTCCTCGGTAAGTCTCTCTCTTTCTCTTACTTTCTGTATTTGGCTGTTGTGGGTGGTTGTTGTCTGTTCGTGTTCGTCGTTGTTGTGGTCTCTTGTTCTCTGTTGCTTTTTGTTTGTGTGTTGGTTGCCCCTCTGTTGGTTTTTTTTCTTGCAGGAGATGGTGGCTTTAATAGCCACCACCGGTGATGGATTCAGACCGGTCCCAATGAGGTTGCATAGGTGAGTCACCATAGCTATGGTGGTGACTCACCATAGAGCTCGACATGTGGAGAGGCAGCTGGCCTTCTGGAGGCTTCGGCGACGGACATGTGTCCTTCTGGAACCAACAGCGGTGGCTGGGACGTGGCCCTAGGGTTATCATAACCCTATGGTTTCTTTCTGGAGGGTTCTGGACCGTTGGATCATAGCCAGATCCAACGGTTAATAGCTGATGGCGGCTGCTGGAATGAGGCATAAACCCTAATTTGGTTTAGGGGTTCCTTTGGGCTTCTGGATCTGGGCCACCAAGTTTGGGTCACTGTTGGGCCTCTAATATTTGTAAAACGGGCCTGTAATATTTATTAAATAATAATATATATATATATATATATAATATTAATAATAATAATAATATATATGTATATATAATATTAATAATAATAATAATTTTAATAATAATAAAAAAATAAAATGAAAAAATTAGTGTTTACAGCTGCCCCTCTTTGTTTATTCTTGTGTTAACAAGAATATAACAAAGACGAAAAAAATAATAATTTTTTCATTTAGCTTCTTTTGAGTAGAATGGAAATGTTGAAAACATCATGCACTGAAGGGCTTACAGATGACCCTAAGGCTTTAAAAACATCAAAAAGCTCCTGAAGGCTTTTTGGAAACATCATGCACTGTAGGACTTACAGATGACCCTAAGGCTTTGAAAACATCAAAAAGCTCCCGAAGGCTTTTTAGAAACATCATGCACTGTAGGACTTACAGATGACCCTAAGGCTTTGAAAACATCAAAAAGCTCCCGAAGGCTTTTTGGAAACATCATGCACTGTAGGACTTACAGATGACCCTAAGGCTTTAAAAACATCAAAAAGCTCCCGAAGGCTTTTTGGAAACATCATGCACTGTAGGACTTACAGATGACCCTAAGGCTTTGAAAACATCAAAAAGCTCCCGAAGGCTTTTTGGAAATATCATGCACTGTAGGACTTACAGATGACCCTAAGGCTTTGAAAACATCAAAAAGCTCCCGAAGGCTTTTTGGAAACATCATGCACTGCAGGACTAATAGATGACCCTAAGGCTTTGAAAACATCAAAAAGCTCCCGAAGGCTTTTTGGAAACATCATGCACTGTAGGACTTACAGATGACCCTAAGGCTTTGAAAACATCAAAAAGCTCCCGAAGGCTTTTTGGAAACATCATGCACTGTAGGACTTACAGATGACCCTAAGGCTTTGAAAACATCAAAAAGCTCCCGAAGGCTTTTTGGAAACATCATGCACTGTAGGACTTACAGATGGCCCTAAGGCTTTGAAAACATCAAAAAGCTCCCGAAGGCTTTTTGGAAACATCATGCTTTGTAGGACTTACAGATGACCCTAAGGCTTTGAAAAATCAAAAAGCTCCCGAAGGCTTTTTGGAAACATCATGCACTCTAGGACTTACAGATGTGGTAAATAGTTTACTAAGTAAAAAAAACTAAGGAAATCGTTTTCTTACTTTTCAACAATTTCATTTTTAGAAAAGATTGAATGAGAAACTATGGAATCATTTTCTCATTATTTTTTGAAATAACATGTTGATTGGGTAACATGCCCCAATCTCAAGATAATGCTCATTTTTGTGGACTATGTCCATCTCTTCTTCAGATGTTTGCATGATTCCTGTATTTGCGGTTTTGAATACATTCTTCTTGTAAGGTATTTTTTACCATGAATCTTCTTGTTATTCCGAAGATCTGTAAAACTTCATGTTTGAATGCACTCAGATGTATCGATGTAATGCATTGTCTATTGTGTAAATGATATTCTTATGAATGCATGAATGTTGATGCAATCTTCATTTGACTTCAAAGTGGTGAACTTGGTCTTCCTTCACTTCATCATTTATTGCCAGGGTTACCTCTGGATATCAGTGTAGAAACTTATGCTATCAAGCTTGCATTTCTGCAGAATCATCTGATCAACTTGTATCTTTGTGTCTTCTTTGCTTCATTTAAGTCTCAGAAGAAATGTTTATTTGTGGAACTCTTGTTGTAGTGAGAATTATGACTTTGATGCCCCATTTTATCTTTCATAACATCGGCTTTCTTTGCTTAGACTTGTGTAGAAATCCCATAAAGCTTTCATCTTTGAAAAGAGAATCTATCATCTTTAAAAAGAGAATATATCATCTTTGAAGAGAGAATCTATCATCTTTGAAAAATGTAGATGTAAATATGCCAAATTCAGCAGGGAAACGTCTGTTCTCATTTGACTCTTGAAACACATCATAAGGAGAATTTATGCTAATTCCTTTCATGTCTCCATATATAATTAGATCTCGAACAAGGCAACTTGGACCATATCATATCGAGATGCTTAAGAACAACATGTCGTTCAACCATAGTTGGCTCCACTAGTTTCTTGTTGTTAAAATTTCAGCTCTCCTTCTGTGGAAAAAAATCTTCATTATATCTCACTTTTAATCTTGAGGTTGAAGCAGACAGACTTCATCTTGTATCAATAAAGGAAAACCATATGATAACAACATTGATTCAACACCATAATCACTGGTTCATAAAACATTTGACAACACATTCTTCATCTCCTGTGGCTTCTGCTCGAATTGCTGTCAATGAAGCTCTTTGCATGGTGTTCAAAGTTTTTGTATGATGTCACAAGACCACTTGAGAACAAAACTCAATGGGAATACAAGTGAAATACTGGTATGACCAAAAAGTTGGTCAAATTCACAAAATGTGCTGGTGTCGAATTGAATAGGAGACACTAATTGATCTTGATATCATCTCGGGCAAGGGCAAGTGTAATACTGATCACATTTTCTTCTGTAATGAGAATTGTAGAAAGTAGAAACACTTCAGCTATAGGATCCATGTACAGAAAGATATCCGTGGAATTCTTGCTACTGGGGATGAAACGCACATGATAAACCAAATAGATGAAAACTCAGTTCAGTCTAGCTGGCAATGATAACCCTAGTAACATCGGGAAAGAGCAATATACATGAGATTCTCTCTTCAATGTCATCAAGTAAACAAAACTGATGTGAAAAACAGCTTCGTAAACTCAACAGTATGGTTAAAACTAACTGACAAGAATCTCAAAGAAATATTTTCAATTATCACCGACACACAAAAGGCCAAATTCAGAGTTCGAGGTCTCGAGGAACTGATCCTTGGATCGAATGGTCTACAAGGGGACCATCTTTATTCATGCAACCATGATTAGCTTAACAAAGAACACATGACACATGGTTTTAAGAAGATTGAGTATTTGAAACCATTCTTGCTGAGTAGATATTTGTTCAACAATATGATCCTGATGTAACTATCTGATGAACGAAACAATAACGTATAGTCAGCTCCACTGTCACTGTTTCACCATTTTCATTCTTCATTCTTTCTGTCTTATTAGAAATATTTGTTCAAGGTAATGATCTTGACACAAGATGATGTGGGCCTTCAGCATGCCCCAACATTGGCTAATACTAACGTTCAAAATGCGTCAATATTCTTCATTATGATTGAAAGGGGTTTTCAGCATGCCCTAGCATTTGCTTTTTTTGTTGATATGAGCTTTCAAAGATGCCCAAATATTCATACTGATGTAGGTCTTCAAAATACCACACATGGTTTATTTCTGTCTGAAATGGCTTTCGAAATGCCCCAACATTTTGCTTTTGGTTCACTCTCAACGTCTGTTTGACTTGAATATCATGATTCCCACAAGGTTCAATTTTGGTAATGCACTGTGGTGGGTACTTGTGGCTTTATTCGTGTCCCAAATCTATTTATCTTGAATACTCTCATTCTGATGTCACTAAATAGCAGTGTTATAAAGTAACTTGAGGAATTCTCTTCATGTCGTCACAAACTTAAGAAATACTCAATCATTCTGACAGAAATGTCTGAGATATGTGCTTCTTCTGAATGAATTGCCCATTTCTTGGATCTGGAGGGATCTAGTCAGGCAGAGTGGTATAAATTGCTTGGTAATTCATTCCAGGTTGACACAGTGAACCTTGTTTTTAGTGAAGGCTAGTTCTGGAACATGCTTTTCCATGCAACATGTTGGTTCTGATAACTACTCATCTGATTATGAAACGATCTTTCGCGATGATTTCACAGATATTGATAGTTCTTCTGATACCGAGGAATTCCTGAATTCTGATTCTGACGAGGGGAATAAACTGTTATACTTGACAAAAATGGGGTACTTAGAGGCTGAAGCTTCAATAGCCCTGGAGAGATGTGTTATGGATTCATCAATTGCAGAGTTGAAAGACTTTATATGTGCTGCTCAAATGGCTAAGGTTGTTGATGCACTTCTTTCAGTAGAAGATAGGAAACCATTATGTAATGACCCCGATTATAAGCAAAGGCGAAACTCAGGCTATGATTTTTGAAAAGGAAGAAGCAAAGAAAGCTTGAAAAGAAGCTCCTTAATGAAGACGACCTACATTTCATCTTCCAAATCTAATGATTGATTTTGGGGTTTTTACTGGATCATATCAGATAACTCAAATAACACTTTCAGAAGATGCTATTGGGCCTCCTTATTTCTACTACGAGAACGTGACACTTGCTCCAGTTGATGTTTGGACCGAAATGTCATGGTACTTATACGATGTAGAGCCAGACTTTGTAGATTCAAAGTATTTTTGTACTGCTACATGGAAAAGGGCTACATTCATAATCTGCCAATTGAGAACATATTTCCTCTTATTCTGCTTCCTCCATGCACCATACATGATACTTTTCCATTGACAACAAACTGGTGACCTTCCTGGGATCCAAGAACAAAGTTGAACTATTTACAAACATGTACAAGAAGTGCCAAATTGACAAAAAAGATCTGTAAGGCTTTTGAAGCTTATGACGATGAGCCACCTTCGAGTGACCAGAAGTATGTTCTTGATGATTGCCGAAAATGGAATCTGGTATGGGTTGGAAGGAATAAAGTTGTTCCTCTTGAACCTGATGAGGTGGAAATGCTTCTAGGTTTCCCTAAAAACCATACACTAGGAGGAGGATCTGTTAAAGACATGTTCCCAGGTGGTATCAATGTTCTGCCTCTTTTCTCTGGAATCAGTGATGCAGATGTTGCCTTTTACTGTCTTGGCATATCCTTGAAATGTTCAAGAACTGAATGTGATCATTTGGAGCAATTGGTGAGTAGATTTGGAAAATTCGACCTTGTCATCGATGACATCCAGTGTAACAACCTTACTGGAACAAATAAACATCATCAGGATGAACTAGAAGATTTTTGTTGGTGCATTTTCTTCCAATGACTGCTACAACGACTTTTTTCTCTCCAAGATACGAACTGCCATATTCCGTTATTCTCAATATGAAAGGTCTATAAGTGTAGAATTTGTTCCAATGTCTTATTCTGTGCCATATGTTCTCAAATTCAAATTCAGCAATCTTCTGAAGGACATAATGGATATCATCTTGAAAAAGAAAATGATTGGCATGGAAGAGGCAACAATGATGTATCAAGGCTTGAGCCAGCATCACAGTATAACCAGAGTGCAAGTAGTGACTTGTTCATGGTTCTATGATGTAATCTTCTAGAGAACATGGATTGATGGCTGGGGAAAATAATTTGTCTGGTGATGTTTATCGTCATCAGCATGAGATAAGTGAAAACCTTTCTTGATAGATTGCTAACGATGTCACATGAGAGCATCACAAGTTCAATTCTCCAGACTTTCTGGACTCTCAGACCACTTGCCTTCAAAAATGTGAAGTGCTTCATTATTCTGGCCTCATTCATTCTTTTTCTACAACAGAGGTAGAATAAGCAATGATTTCTTCAAGGACCTTCCTCATTTGAGACTGTCCTGTTTGAAAATGTTTTTTCTCCTTTCTTTATTGAAGAATGAAAGAATTTTGCAAAGTAATTCCCTTCTCAGGTTCACAATATAATCAAATTATAAATAATAAATTTAATGAATATCAAATAAATCAACTACACTTTTAAATCATTCAAAAATCATAGTCTTATGGCAAGTGTCAAGATTATTGATTGATTTGAGGTGTAGGTTGATTTTGGTAAAGTAGGTTCTTTCAAGTTGGTTCAGTATGTCGCTTCAGCCTTCCACTAACTTGAAGAAATGGTTGTTATGCTCATCTTGTAGAGATGCTTCTTGATTCCAGAATCTCAGGAACGTCTTTTGGGATGTGCGGTGCTTCATTTAAGAGCTTAAGATCATCTCTTATGTCGTTTGTTGCACCATTCAATATTCGAGCCGTCTTTTTATGTTTTCAACTCGAATCCTCCTTTGGTTTCAAGATGTTATTTAAAAATTTACATCTTGAACCCCCCTTTATCATTTTTCATATCATGCATTAAAGATTTTAAAAACCATTTTTTGCAAATAAAAATCAATTTTGAGAGGCGGAATGAAATCTGAAGATATTCTCTTTCAGTTAGAAATCCATGTATGATTAGAATGGACTTTTCAGGTACGTAACGCAGGCCATGGGTTATGGTTATAAAAGAAAGGGATAAAAAGGTCCAAATAAGTGTTTAAAGGTAATCAAACCAAGGATCAATTCATTCTGATGCCTTCACCTTGCCTTGCTTAACTTGGATCTGCTTTGTTGGGGATTTTTCCATCATCTGGATCCCTCTAGACTGCCAAATTTTGGATTCATTTCCATTTTCTCATATCTCCAGCATTTCTTGCTCTTCTTGTTTGTACTTGATCAACCTTGTAACTTGAGGCTCAATAAGTCACCCATCTTGATTCAATTTTCCTTTTTTTTCTTTTTTTTCTTTTTGTTTTTTTTTTGTTTTTTTCCTTTTTGTTTTTCTTTTTTTTCCTTTTTTCCTTCTTCTTTCTTTGCTAGATGAGTATAATACTTCAATTGCTTTGAGCACCTCCTTTTCCTTTTGCATTTTGGAGATTTTCCATTATTCTTGATTGGATTGATCTTCAAGCACTCTGTATTTGACATACCTTGTAGTTCAAAACTTTCTTGACTTCATGGAAACTTGTCTTCGTAATAAAACTGTATTGACAATCTTTATTCTTGTGAGCAAATATCCTTCACTTTACCCCCCCCCCCAATGTGGAGGGTGATCCTTGGTTAGGGTTGAATTAGAAGAAAAATCATTCAGGCTCAAATGGGGACAACAAAGGATATATATATATTAAAGGATAAATGAAACAATGTCATTCATCATCTCATACACAGAAACCTTTGTAAAAAGAGGTATCCACAGGGGGATGAATATTCAAGATTAACTTTATTTACATGAAAAAATGTAATTAATGCATGATATGTTTATTTCAATCAATCACTTTTTTCCTTCTTCTTTGAGTATGTCCCAATCACTCAAAATTATCTTCGATAAGTTGGTCCATGATGCCTCATCTCGTCTCTTCTTGCACGAAGATTCCCAGATAATTGAAAGTTTTGTTCTTTTGAGGGTTTTTTTTGTATGGTTTTTGTATTTGGAAGGACAAATGTGTGACTTATGAAGTCATGTATATGGTGGAATGTAGTGTCATCAATCAATTCTACCCGAGAAGATAAACATCTAGAGTGAGTGTCTCAAAAATAGGTAGAGACATTTCTTTAGAGTCTCAGATAATTATAGTGTCAGAATTTGGTTTTGGTATGGGTTGAGTAATTGGCGTTGGATGGGATATGGAAGATATAATTTTACCACTTGCCAAAGATCTATAACTCTTGAAAAATTAAAAGAATATTTAATCTACTTGATACTCAATAATCTCAAGGTTAAAACTTGATTCCTTGCTCATAACCATAAAAGCAATACACATTTATTTATTGCACAAAAGGTGGAGAAAGGAACAAAAAAAAAACAAGTTCAAACAAGATGCTGAAAATAGAAAGTACTACAGTGGTAGATAACACTTCCACTTGTTTATACATCATTACTCCTCTAAAGTTGGGTATGTAATAGGATCAGGGTTATTGTCCTCATTTGTACCCCATTTCTTGATCATTTCTCTTATCTGGGCTTGTTTGGATGATTCCTCAGACGCACCAGTTTCTACTTCTTTCTTAGCAGCTTTTTGTTTAGATCTTATCTCCTCGTTTATCAGTTGGAAGTTGCGCTCAAAATAATTCTCATTGGTGACAATAGCCTTGTCCTGGTTCTGAACACATATTGCAGCTGTGATGGGCGTAGTATTTGTCAAGTTCTTTACACTGCCCAAAGTTCCCTCTGTCCTCAGGAAGTCTGATATAGGTGCTTGAGATGTTTTCATGGTCGCATCTTCCCAGTTTATTTTTAAACCTATGGGCCAATCTCGGATTACATCCATGGGAACTTTTTTGCTTCTATTTCCTTTGCCATTTTCTTGCACTCCATATTCTTTGCAAGATTTAATCACATTAGTCTCCGTCGAAGAAATGATTTTTGAGCATTGAATTTTAACCCCTTCTTTTACCTTGCACTTTTGAATTGCTTGCTCTAAGGGATCTTGGAAATTTCCCTCAAGGTTACTAGGAACCTTAGCTGAACAATTTGGAGTTTCAATGCCGTATATCCACGGAACCTCCTTATAGGTCCACTTTTCATTTGGAAGCCACTGTGGCTGAACATAGTGTGGAGTAGTTAATCCAGGTGAGAGCATTTTTGAATGTAATATTTCACCCGAAAAGTGGAAGGGAGGAAATTGAAAATCCTGAACATTCTTTTTCTCATTGATCAACCTTTGACCCTTTTTTATGCTCCTCTTCTTTGGGTAAAGCTTATGTCTTACAACAAAACTTCTTTCTTTCATTGATTATTCATTCACCATTAATTCATCAATGCCTCTTGGGACCAAATCTTGAGGCTGTCTTGAATTACCATACTCACTAATAGGTTCTTGATCATCAGACACTATCACGTCGAACTCGTCATTATCATTCAGAACCTCATTCATAGCCTTCGCAGTGGGATCTTCTGGTTTCTCTCCATGGATCATATCATTCATCATGTCCAGTAGTTTGGTCATTTGTTCTTTTGAATCATCTTGGAATTTTTTTTGCTTGTTCAATCATCTCTTGTTGAGTTTTGATAAGTTGCTCTTGCAGTTTCTCAATTCTACCAACTCTTGCTAAAATCTCATTCATGGATATTATCCTTCTTTAGGAACACCAAGTTAGCTCCACTTTGATTTCAAAAATTCTGTCATGGAATTCTCCACGAATTATTCCACGTTGTCATGATTAAATGCATGAAAAATAGTTTAAAATAAAATGTAATTATGCAAATATGCAAATGCAAACATGAAAATGTAAATACAAACGTAAAAATGCAAATATGCAAAATGCAAATGCAAATGTAAATATGTGAATGTAACAATAAAAATGCAAATTGCGCAATACAAAAGCAATCATAAAAGTATAAATGCAAAAATGAAAAATGCAAAATGCAAATGTATGTATGAAAAGGTGTTACTCAAGAATGATCATCTTAGAACAGATTTCATTGAACACAAAAGTTTCGGTACATCAAACAAAACTTTTACATGTATGGGATAGCTTTCACTCCTAACTTCTCTATTTCCCTTAAAAGCCAAATTAACTTCCACTCATGCTCAGGTGTGGAGTTATCAATCTGCTTTAATTCTCTCGCGAAGCCAGCTATGTCCACCAGCTTATGAGCTACATTGTTTTCTTGAGCAGTAATTTCCTTCGTGACATTGTCTTTTTCCTTCATCCTCTGTGTTAACTTTTGAAGTTGTAAACAATATTGTTCATTTTTTCTTGTGAGAGAATCTTTATGTTCCAAAAGTTCTCATACAAGATCTCCATAATCATCTAAACATTTCTTCAATGTCTTGTTCTTGTCGATAGTGGCTTTTAATTCAGTATCAATTTCATGCCGATGAATCTGATATGATGCTTCCATGTTGGTCATAGCACTATTCAACATTTGATTTTTTGCTTAACATTTTCCCAATTCAATGACAGTTGTATTGCATCGTTCTTCTGCAACTCGTGAATTATGATAAAACTTCTTGGCTCGACCTTCATGTATGTTACAATTCTTTTTCAGTTTGTTGACCCCTATTATCCACTCTTCTGGGGTATTTCCTATGCCAGCATTTTGAAAAGCCTGACTGACCTTCTGGAAATCTTCCTGCATTTTTTCCATTTTGGTGCTCAATTCCTTGTTTTGATCTTTCAAATGACGTATTTGAACTTCGAATCTCAGCAAATCTTCTTCCTTTTGGACGCCCCTACTGATGCTCTTACCTTTGAATACATTTGGTGTTAATCTGGCAGGATCTTCAGTTACCAAACTAGGTTGATCATTTATCATAAACTGTAAGGCTCCCTGATTCAAAAGTCTTTGGACTCGATGTTTGAAAGCAAGACAATTGTCGATGGTATGTCCTTGAGCTCCGACATGATATTCACAATAAACGTTGATGTCATACCAATTCGGATACAGAGGTTGGAATGGTTTTATGTAGTATGGAGCCATTTTTCGTGCTTCAAGTAGCTTCTCATATAACTCTTTATATGATATAGGGATAACATCAAAATGAGAACCACCTTTTGTCTTGGATTGAACCTAAGTTTTAGACGTCGGGAGCAGACTAAACTTCGATGATTTCAGATTAGATGATTTCTTCTCATCTCTGGGAGCTTTTACAGTGGTCACTATTTCTTTGGTATCTCTAAACGATTTGTGAATACGAATGATGATTGTCTGTAATTTCTCAAGTTGGTTAAGATCCGAAGTCCCTTGCGTATCTGACATTGTAGGGTTAAGTTCATTGAGCTCTCTCTCTTTCTGTGCAGGAATTTCTTTTCCTTTGTCCAAAACAGATATTCTATCGATCATCTTGGTCATTTGCTCTCTTATTTCTCGTATCTCCTTTTGCTCTTCAATGGGCATACGATCTTTGGGTGCATAGCTTGCCTCTATCTTTGGGGTTTTCTTAGGATGTCTTTTCTTGGCCGCATCATATTTTGTTTGATCATAAAACTTTTTGTCCATTTACGATTTCTTTCCAATATGATGAACAGTCTTTCCAGTAAACACCTTTTGGTTATGCCATGATCATGCAATGCAAACAAAAGAAATCAATATAAACAGATTAGAGCAATGTAACATGCATGATAAAATAAGAAAAAATAGAATAGTTAGTACCAACTAATGGAAAAAAATCTATCTATCAAGGTATAAATCTTAACCTCATGCTTTCTAGTTACATGCTTTGTTTGGAAAATTTAACCTAACCGCATGATTTCTAGTTCGCATGCATTTATTCAGGAACAAGAAAAGGAAATAAAATAAATTAAAAGCTAGAGCTTATTTCTCCTTTGTGTATACCTACTGACAAAATTTCGACATGGTTTCAGATCGGGAGAGTTTCTAGGGTTTATTATATGCAGGGTTTTGGTTCTAAGAGTAAAGGTACTCGAACTGTCCTTGTTGATGCCCCCTTGGGTTGTCAACCCTCAATCCTAGTCCATTACAGACTCAAGCGGATCGAGTTCAATTCGAGGGGACACATTTCTCTATGCCTGACACCGAGAATAAATTCTCACGAAGACATAGAGCATATGAACCCCGAAAGTTACTTGCTAGGTCTGACACAGAGAATAAATTTTCACGAAGACGTCGCTTTCACTCCCACTTAAAAGGGACAAGCTTGATTAAAAAGCTTATGTTATGCAATGCATGTGTTTGTGTGTGAGGAGAAATGTTCAAACCTCTGACAGACAATAAATAATAAAATTTAATACTTGAAAAATAAAATAAAATATTAATAAAATAATATAAATATTATGAAAATAATAAATATATAAATTTTTTTAAAAAAATAAAAAAATAAATAAAAATTTAAAAATTAAATATATGAATTTTTAATTTCTAATTAATAGAGACAAATTATAATTGATTTTAAAAGCTTGATCGGTCCTCAGCGGAGTCGTCAAGCTGTCGTAACCAGTTTTCGTCCGGGCACGAATTTTTTACTTGGCGGGAAAAATAATGTAGATAAAAAATGATTTTTGATTTAAAAATATTTTGGGAGTCGCCATCGGCCTTTTGGGTCAGGTAGGTCGAATACCTAAAAATTATCTTTTAAAAGAGCTTTTAAGAAAACATCAGTCAAAAGATAAACCGGTCTGTGTTTTAACTAAAATTCGTTCTTTTTAATAATAAAAAGGGATTCGTGGTCGGTTACGTTTAGGGAAGGATTAGCACCCCTACAAGCTCAAAATTGGTACTTTATTAATTATAAATTGTCTCTATTATTAGAAATTTAAATATTCAAAAATATATTTAATTCATAATCCTGTTATTTCAAATTTATTAATATAATTGAAAGAATATATATATATATATATATATATATATATATATATAATAACATATTTATTTATTTATAAATATCAGAAAATGGCTTCTAGGTGCTTTAAGACAGCTCTTTCTTTTGATATTAAAAAAATAAATAAATAATAATAAAAAATTATTTTAATATAGTAAGATATTTATTTATTTAAAAATATTAGAAAAGGGTTTCTAGTTGCTTTAAGATAACTCTTTCCTTCAATATTGATAAATAAAAAAATATTAAAATATGTAATAATTTTTCCTAAAAATAATTTAAATAAAACTAAATTATAATTTTTATAATATTTAATTATTTAAAATACCAGAATAGAACATCCAGTTGTATTAAGACTGCAAAGATGCAAAGACGGGCAAGGAGTGCTTTACATTTGCTATTTAACCATCCAATTTGACCACTTTTAATCAGGAATTCAGATATTGATTGTGACTTGATGGGAAAAAAAAACTAAAGGAAAGGGTCTGATTCTGCAGACACTTCCACTACTTGTCTCCCTAAATTCTTCCAACTAATCTCCACCGCACTTATCATTGCAGTACCAGTTCACGCGAGGAACTCAACCTCATGCTCTGGGGGACCAAAATTCTGCTGTTTCATCGGTGTCACCCAATATGCAAATATACATGTAATTAGGGATTTAAATTTACGTTATATAACGTTTTCGATTGTGTGATGTTTATCACGATTGTTGTAATAACAAATGTTATTACGGTTATTATAGAAATTACGATTTTACAATAACGATTTTAGATGATATTTTTATTAATATACGACAACCACTATTCTAATAGCTGAATCTATTTAAACCCATGCTTGTAATCTAATCCGGAATTGCAACCATGCAAACTTTTTTCTGCAAAATTTTCAGATTCCAACACCCTTCATTATGGAAACTATTGAACATTGTAATTAAGAACACCACTGTTGAGTGTTGCGGGAATATCAATCTTAGAGATTCCATGGCAGCTTAAGCTAAGGATTTTTTTAATTCTGACAAGGGGTATATTTTGTGATGATTTCCAACAGAAAGCACAAGAGCACCAAACATCATCTTTATCAAATGTCTGACAACAGTCCCCAAAAAAGCTTACATTTGATAATACTAATGTTAGGATCTAAGCATGCATCTAGACAAGGGAAATACACAAGCAATCTGCCTGTTTGTCATAGTTCATACTCTTTTTAAAGAAAAAGAAAAGAAAACTCTAGTGTTTTTATTTTTAATTTTTTAATTTTTTACCACCATTAGAGAAGATGGAGCTGCTGCGGATGGCCAGAGCTGTGCATTCTTCACCCTGGACACGCTTGCTAAAACAACTGCGGGAGTTACATCTCCAATCACTGTTGTTGTAACCGATTTTCGTCCGGGCACGAATTTTTTACTTGGCGAAAAAAATAATGTAGATAAAAAATGATTTTTGATTTAAAAATATTTTGAGAGTCGCCATCGGCCTTTTGGGTCAGGTAGGTTAAATACCTAAAAATTATCTTTTAAAAGAGTTTTTAAGAAAACATCAGTCAAAAGATAAATCGGTTTGCGTTTTAACCAAAATTCGTTCTTTTTAATAATAAAAATAGATTCGTGGTCGGTTACGTTTAGAGAATGATTATCACCCCTACAATGCCCAAAATTGGTACTTTATTAATTATAAATTGTCTCTATTATTGGAAATTTAAATATTCAAAAATATATTTAATTCATAATCCTGTTATTTCAAATTTATTAATATAATTGAAAGAATATATATATATATATATATATATATATTGTCGTAACCGGTTTTCGTCCGGGCACGAAATATTATAATTTTGGCGGGGAAATTGATGTGAATAAATGGTTTTGAAAATAATTTGGGAGTCGCCATCGGCCTTTTGGGTCAGGTAGGTCGAATACCTAAAAATTATCTTTTAAAAAAAAGTTTTTAAGAAAACATTATTTAAAAGATGAACTGATCTGCGTTTTATAACCAAAAATTCGTTCTTTTTAATAATAAAAAGGGATTCGTGGTCGGTTACGTTTAGGGAAGGATTAGCACCCCTACAACGCCCAAAATTGGTACTTTATTAACTATAAATTGTCTCTATTATTAGAAAAAAAAATCAAATATATTTAATTTATAATCCTTTTATTTCAAATATATTAATATATATATAAATAAGAAATTTATTTATTTAGACATATCAGAAAAGAGCTTCTAGGTGCTTTAAGACAGTTCTTTTCTTTGATATAAATAAATAACTAAAAAAAAATTATTTTAATATAGTAAGATATTTATTTAAAATATTAGAAAAAGGCTTCTAGTTGTTTTAAGACAACCCTTTCCTTCAATATTTAAAAAATAAATAAATATCTAAAATATAAATTAAACATTTCTAGTTCATAAATAGGATTTTTATTTCATAAATAAATAAATAAATATTATTATTTATATATATTTATATGACTAAGATAATAATAAAATAATAATTAAAGTAATCATTCAAACATATTGGATTTGAAATGATAACAATACAAATTAAATTGTAATTAAATAGGGACTAAAATATATTAAAATAAATAAAAATATTAAAAATTAAAATTTACAGCCCTTATTTATAGTATTATAAAAATATAATTACTAATGATGTAATTAATCCTAATTATTAATAAGTGATTAAAATAATAATCATTAAAAATAAAGGTTCCAACTCGAATGATAAAAAGATCTAAGTGCTAATAATATAATTTAGCCTTATTTAATTAATTCAAATTAAAATGATATTTACTAAACTGTAAAGGACTAAATTAGGTATTTACCCTAAATAAATATATATGCAGGTAAGGACTAAAATAAAATAAAATTAAATTAAAGAACCGAATTAAAAAGATTATAGATTGATTTAGTGACTAAATTGAAAGGTATACAAATTTGGAGCACTGCGGACGGGGTTTACCCTTTATGAAATTACGGAAATACCCCTCCCCCTTAAACGACGTCGTATGGAAGAGGGTTTATAAACCCTAAACCGGCTGGCCCTTCGGGCCAACCATTCATTTCTTCATTTCTTTTCTTCTCTCTAACAGAGAGAAGAAGATTTCTCTCTGGCTTCTCTCTAAAATTAGAGAGAAGCCGGCCCGGACAGCCACCGCTGTCGGGCTCCGATTGCTGCCGCCGGCCACCGTTAGCGGTGGCCGGAAATTACAAAACCCACCCCAAATCAAAGCCCCTGTTTTTCTATATCTAGATCTAAGGTTATTTTAGCTTAAAACCTTACCAATCGTCGTAGATCTAGGATATTCCTCTTCGACGTTTCGGTTCTCTGATGATTTGTGGAGGCTCTCACGACGGCGATTTTCTCGGTAAGTTTCTTTTTCTCTTCTTTTGGTTTGTATTGCCTGGGATCGTTGGTGTAGTTCTTGCTTTGTTGGTTGCTGTGTTCTCTTTCTCTGTTTTTTTTCTGTTTTTTTTTTCTTGTCGTTCTCTGCCGTCTGTGGCTGTGTTCTTCTCTTCTTGCAGGTGGGGTGGCTTTTATAGCCACCACCGAGGCTCTCGTTGGACCGGTTCCAGAGATGAAAGGCCCGGTGAGTCACCATAGCTATGGTGGTGACTCACCATAGGGCTCAACGTGGTTAGCTTCGTGACGTTCTGGAGTGTCGACAATGGCGGTGGAGGCGTCGGCAGTGGGGCATTGGACCACCTGGCAGTGAGGCGGCGGCTGGGATTCTTGAAGCATCAGAGGCGGCTGGGATTCTGGAAGCATCAGAGGCGGCTGGGGGTGGCTAGGGTTTAGAAACCCTAGCTGAAACCTTACTAATCGTTTAGGGTTTCTGGTTATCTGGACCGGTTCTGGTTTGTTTGTAACTGGGCCGGTCCAGTTGTAATTATTTATTAAATAATAATATATAATATTAATAATAATAATAATGATAATAATGATAATAATAATAATAATAATACTAATAATAATAATAATAATTTTAATAATAATAATAATAAATATAAATGAAAAAAATGATGTCTACAGCTGCCCCTCTTTGCTCATCCTTGTGTTAACAAGAATAGAGCAAAGACGAAAAAGACAATAATTTTTTCATTTGGCTTCTTTCGAGCAGGATGGAAATGTTTGAAAACATCATGCACTGAAGGATTTATAGATGACCCGAAGGCTTTGAAAACATCAAAAAGCTCCCGAAGGCTTTTTGGAAACATCATGCACTGAAGGACTTATAGATGACCCGAAGGCTTTGAAAACATCAAAAAGCTCCCGAAGGCTTTTTGGAAACATCATGCACTGAAGGACTTACAGATGACCCGAAGGCTTTGAAAACATCAAAAAGCTCCTGAAGGCTTTTTGGAAACATCATGCACTGGAGGACTTACAGATGACCCGAAGGCTTTGAAAACATCAAAAAGCTCCTGAAGGCTTTTTGGAAACATCATGCACTGGAGGACTTACAGATGACCGGAAGGCTTTGAAAACATCAAAAGCTCCCGAAGGCTTTTTGGAAACATCATGCACTGAAGGACTTACAGATGACCCGAAGGCTTTGAAAACATCAAAAGCTCCTGAAGGCTTTTTGGAAACATCATGCACTGGAGGACTTACAGATGACCCGAAGGCTTTGAAAACATCAAAAAGCTCCTGAAGGCTTTTTGGAAACATCATGCACTGGAGGACTTACAGATGACCCGAAGGCTTTGAAAACATCAAAAAGCTCCCGAAGGCTTTTTGGAAACATCATGCACTGAAGGACTTACAGATGACCCGAAGGCTTTGAAAACATCAAAAAGCTCCTGAAGGCTTTTTGGAAACATCATGCACTGAAGGACTTACAGATGACCCGAAGGCTTTGAAAACATCAAAAAGCTCCTGAAGGCTTTTTGGAAACATCATGCACTGGAGGACTTACAGATGACCCGAAGGCTTTGAAAACATCAAAAAGCTCCTGAAGGCTTTTTGGAAACATCATGCACTGGAGGACTTACAGATGACCCGAAGGCTTTGAAAACATCAAAAAGCTCCTGAAGGCTTTTTGGAAACATCATGCACTGAAGGACTTACAGATGACCCGAAGGCTTTGAAAACATCAAAAAGCTCCCGAAGGCTTTTTTTTGGAAACATCATGCACTGAAGGACTTACAGATGTGAGAAATAGTTTACTAAGTAAAAAACTAAGAAAATCGTTTTCTTACTTTTCAACAATTTCATTTTAGAACAGATAAAATGAGAAACTATGAAAATCGTTTTCTCATTATTTTTCAAAATAACATGTTGATTGGGTAACATGCCCCAATTTCAAGATAATTTTCATTCTTGTGGATTGCATCCATCTCTTCTTCACTTGATTAATATGGAGATGTTGAATAAATTCTTCTCTTTCTTCAGAAGAGTTCTTCTCATTATGAACTTTCCGCTGGGGATGATGTTGACCTATTTCCTGTGATAGAGTCATTTCAAAAAGTTGAATAAGCTCTTGATAAGTTCTTCTCATTATGAACTTTCTCTAGAAAGGCTGATGCTAATCTATCTCCTTCTGTGATAGAATTATGCAAAAAGTTGAACAAATTCTTCTTATTATGAACTTCTTCCTTCTTCAGATGAGTTCTTCTCATTATGAACTTCTCTGGAAAAAATAATCCATCAAGTGATGAATTCAGACAAAAGGTTGAACAAATTCTTCTCATTATGAACTTCTTCTTCCTTCTTCAGATGAGTTCTTCTCATTATGAACCTTCTCTGGAAATGATGATCCATCAAATAATGGATTTGAGCAAAAGGTTGAACAAGTTCTTCTCATTATGAACTTCTTCTTCCTCTTCAGATAAGTTCTTCTCATTATGAACTTTCTCTGGCAATGATAATCTATCAAGTGATGAATTCAAGTAAAAGGTTGAACAAATTCTTCTCATTATGAACTTCTTCTTCCTTCTTCATATGAGTTCTTCTCATTATGAACTTCTATGGAAATGTCAATCCATCGAATGATGGATTTGAGCAAAAGGTTGAACAAGTTCTTCTCATTATGAACTTCTTCTTCCTCTTCAGATAAGTTCTTCTCATTATGAACTTTCTCTGGAAAAAATAATTCATCAAGTGATGAATTCAGGGAAAAGGTTGAACAAATTCTTCTCATTATGAATTTCTTCTTCCTCTTCAGATGAGTTCTTCTCATTATGAACTTCTATGGAAATGTCAATCCATCGAATGATGGATTTGAGCAAAAGGTTGAACAAGTTCTTCTCATTATGAACTTCTTCTTCCTCTTCAGATAAGTTCTTCTCATTATGAACTTTCTCTGGAAAAAATAATTCATCAAGTGATGAATTCAGGGAAAAGGTTGAACAAATTCTTCTCATTATGAATTTCTTCTTCCTCTTCAGATGAGTTCTTATCATTATGAACCTTCTCTGGAAATGATGATCCATCAAATAATAGATTCAATTAAAAGGTTGAACAAATTCTTCTCATTATGAATTTCTTCTTCCTTCTTCAGATGGTTCTTCTCATTATAAACTCGACCTGGAATGTTGATCCATTGAATGATGGATTTGAACTTTGCTAAAATCTTTGAAATTCCTGTCAAATATTCAACATGGATAAAATGAATGAAAATGCTCCTATTTTGCAAATGTCTAAATATGATGCATAAATGTTGATGCAATCTTCGTTTAACTTCAAAATGGTGAACTCGGTTTTCCTCCACTTCATCATTTATTGCCAGGGTCACCTCTGGATATCAGTGTAGCAACTTATGCTATCAAGCTTGCATTCCTGAAGAACCATCTGATCAACTTGTATCTTTATGTCTTCTTTGCTTCATGAAAGTATCAGAAGAATTGTTTCACTTGTGGAACTCTTGCTATAGTCAGAGCTATGACTTTGATGCCCCATCTTGTCTTGGATAAAACCAACTTTATTTGTTTGGACTTGTGTAGAAATCCCATAAAGTTTTCATCTTTGAAAAGAGAATCTGTCATCTTTGAAAAGAGAATCTATCATCTTTGAAGAGTGTAGATGTAGATATGCCTGACTCAGCAGGGATTAATTAGGAGAGTAGAGCCTGTTCTAATTTGACTCTTGAAACATATCACAAGGAAGATTTATTCCAATTCCTTTCATGTCTCCACATATAATCAGATTTCGAATAAGGCAACTTGGACCATATCATGTCGAGATGCTTAACAACAACTTGTCGTTTAACTAGTTTCTTGTGGTTAAAATTTCAGCTCTCCATCTGCGGAAAGAAATCTTCATCATATCTCATCTTATAATCTTGAAGTTGAAAAAGACAAACTTCATCTTGGATCAAAAATGGAAACCATATGATCACAACATTGGTTCAACATCATAATCACTGGGTCGTAAAACATTTGATAACACATTATCATCTCATGTGGCTTCTGCTTGGATGTAAAACATTTGACAACACATTCATTCTTTCTTGTGGTTTCTGCTAAGATTTCTCAATCATTGAGGCTCTTTTCATGGTGTTCAAAGTTTTTGTATGATGTCATAAGACCACTTGAGAACAAAACTCAATGGGGATTCAAGTGTAATGTTGATATGACCAAAAAATTGGTCAAATTCACAAGATATGCTAGGGTTGAATTGAATAGGAGACACTAACTGATCTTGATATCATCTCGGGCAAAGACAAATGTGATACTGATCACGTTTTCTTTCATAATGAGAATTGTAGGAAGTAGAAACACATCCGCTATAGGATTTATGTACAGAAAAAGGTCCAGGGAATTCTTGCTGCTGGGGATGAAACGCGCATGATAAAACCCAATAGATGGAAAATCAGTTCATCTTGGCTGGCAATGATGACCCCAATAACAACGTGAATAACAGTAATGTAAGTGAGTCGAGTATTCATTTCCAATGTCATCAAGTAAGTAAAAACTGATGTGAAAAACAGCTTCATAATCCCAACAGTATGGTTGAAACTAACTGACAGGAACCTCAAAGAAATATTTTCAATTATCACTGATACAGAGAATGCAAAATTCAACGCTGAGATCTTGAGGAACTGAACCCTGGATCGAGTAGTCTACCTGGGGACCATTTTTATCTCTGTTGGGTAGATATTTGTTCAACAACAGGACCCTGATGTAAGTGTTTGATGAATGAAGAAATTATGTATAGTCAGCTCAACTGTCACTGTTTCATCATTTTCATTCTTCATACCTTTCTGTCTTATTGTAAATATTTGTTCAAGTCAAATCTTGACATAGGATGATGTGGGCCTTCAGCATGCCCCAATATTTACTGATATGAGCGTTCAAACTACATCAACATTCTTCATTCTGATGAAGGGCTTTCAGCATGCCCCGACATTTGTTTCTTGTTAATCTGAGCCTTCAAAATGCCCCACATGGATCTGTCTGAAAGAACCTTTAAAATGCCTCAACATTGGCTGATACAGATGCTAAAAGTGTGCTCAACATTACTTCTTGTTGAGATGAGCCTCCAAGAATGCTAAATATTCATATTGTTGTGAGCCTTCAAATGCCCCAATATCCTATTTCTGGTGGAAATGAGCCCTCAAGATGTCCCACATGAAACATTTCTGTCTGAAATGGGCTTTCGAGATGCCCCAATATTCTGCTTATGATTTACTCTATGTCTGTTTGACTGGAATATCATGATCCTCATGAGGTCTAATTTTGACAATGCACTGTTGTAGGTACTTGTAGATTTATTCGTGCCCCAAATCTGTTTATCTTGAATGTTCTTATTATGGTGTCACTGAACAGCAGTGTTGTCAAGTAACTGGAGGAATTCTCTTTATGTTGTCACCAACTTTAGAAGTACTCAATCATTCTGACGGAAATGTCTGAGATATGTGTCTTCTGAATGAGGTGACCATTTTCTGAATCTAGAGGGATTTAATCAGATAGAGTGGTAAAAATAGCTTGGTAATCCGTTCCAGGCTGACACAGTGGCTTATCATCTTTCAGTGAAGGCCATCTCTGAAATATACTTTTCTGTGGGAGAGAAACCAATTTATGCAAACAGTAATATGATGCAATACAAGACTACATATACAGTGATACAGGCTCTTCAAAAATCCACACCCATGCAACATGTTGATTCTGATAACAACTCATCTGATTATGAAGCGATCTTTCAGGATGATTTCACAGATATTGATAGTTCTTCTGATATCGAGGAAATCCTGAATTCTAATTCTGATGAGGAGAGTAAACTGTTATACTTGACAAAAATGGGATTCTCAAAGGCTGAAGCTTCAATAGTCAGGTAGAGATGTGTGGTCCAAATTCATTAATTGCAGAATTGGCAAATTTTATATGCTGCTCAAATGACTAAGGCTGCTGATACACTTCTTCAGATCAAATAACTCAAAGAACACTTCCAGAAGATGCTATGAACAAATTCATCTTCTAAATTCAATGATTGGTTTTGCCAAACCAGATCAGATAACTCAAAGAACACTTCTAGAAGATGCTATGAGCACATTCATCTTCCAAATTCAATGATGGTTTTGCCAAACCAGATCAGATAACTCAAAGAACACTTCCAGAAAGGCATTCATAATCTGCCAATTAAGAACAGAGTTTCTCTTATTCTGCTTCCATGTGCTGATGCTTTTCCATTGACAAGAATGATGGCCTTCTTGGAATCCAAAAACAAAGTTGAACTGTTTATAAACATGTACAGGAAGTGCCAATTAACAGAAAGGATCTGTAAGGTTCTTGAAGCTTATGACAATGAGCCACCTTAGAGTGTCCAGAAGTATGTTCTTAATGAGTGCTGAAAATGGAATCTAGTATGGGTTGGAAGGAATAAAGTTGCTCCACTTGAACCTGATGAGGTGGAAATACTTCTAGGTTTCCTTAAAAACCATACATAAGGATCTGTTTAGAGACATGTTTCCCAGTGATATCAATGTCTTGTTTCTTTTTGCTGGAATCAGTGCTGTAAAGATCGCCTTCTACTGTCTTAGTATATCTTTGAAAACAGAGGTGCAAGAACTGAATGGTGATCGGTTGGAGCAATTGATGAATAGATTTGGCGGATTCGACCTTGTTGTCGGTAGCGTCCCGTGTAACAATCTTACCGGAAGCATAAACATCATCATGATTAACTAGAAGATGTTTGTTGGTGCATTTTCTTGTAATGACTGCTACGACAGCTGTCTCTTCTGCTGCTCCAAAATACACACTGCCATATCTCACTCTTCCTTAACTATGGAAAGGTTTAGTTGATGGTAAAACTGGTTATCTCAACTTTTGGAATCCTGTACAGCATACAAGTGTAGAATCTGTTCCAATATCTTATTCTGTGCCCTAAGTCCTCAAATTCAATTCAGCAATCTTCTGAAGGACATAATGGGTATCATCTTGACAAAGAAAGTGATCGGCATAGAAGAAGTAGCAATGATGTATCAAGACTTGAGCCAGCATCACGGTATAACCAGAGTGCAGGTAGTGACTTGCTCATGGTTTTATGATGTAATCTTCTAGAGAACATGAATTGATGGTTGGGGAAAATAATCTTTCTGGTGATACTTATCGCCCTCAGCATGAGATAAACGATAATGTTTCTTGATGAATTGCTAATGTCATAGGAGAGTGTCACAAGTTCAATTCTCCAGACTTTCTGGCTTCTTGGACCACTTGCCTTCAAAAATGTGAAGTGCTTCATTATTCTGGCTTCGTTCATTCTTTTTCTACAACAGAGGTAGAATAAGCACAGTTGCTTCAAGGATCTTCCTCATTTGGCTGTCTTGTTTGAAAATGTTTTTTCTCATTTCTTTAATGAAGAATGAAAGAATTTTGTAAAGTACCCCTTTCAGGTTCACAATATAATCAAATCATAAACAATGAGTTTAATGAATATCAAATAAATCAACTACACTTTTAAATCATTCAAAAATCATAGTCCTATGGCAAGTGTCAAAATTATTGACTGATTTGAGGTATAGGTTGATTTTGGTAAAGTAAGTTCTTTCAAGTTGGTTCAGTATGTCGCTTCGGGCTTCCACTAACTTGAAGAAATGGTTGTTATGCTCATCTTGTAGAGATGCTTCTCGTTTCCAGAATCTCAGGAACGTTTTTAAGATGTGTGGTGCTTTGTTAAGAGCTTAAGATCGTCTCTTATGTCGTTGTTGCACCATTCAATATTCGAGCCGCCTTTTCAGGTTTTCAACTCGAATCCTCCTTTGGTTTCAAGATGTTATTTAAAAATTTATATCTTGAACCCACCTTTATCATTTTTCATATCATGCATTAAAGATTTTAAAAACTAATTTTTGCAAATAAAAATCAATCTTGGAAGGTGGAATGAATTCTAAAGATATCATCTTTTACTTAGAAATCTATGTATGATTAGAATGGACTTTTCAGGTACGTAACGTAGGCCATGGCTTATGGTTAAGAAAGAAAGGAATAAAAGGCCCAAATAAGTGTTTAAGGGGTAATCAAACCAAGGGTCAATTCATTCTGATGCCGTCAATCTTGTTTTGTTTGACTTGGATCTGCCTTGCTGAGGAATTTTCCATCAACTGGATCCCTCTAGAGTGCCAAATTTTGGATTCATTTCCATTTTCTCATATCTCCAACATTTCTTGCTCTTCTTGTTTGTACTTGATCAACCTTGTAACTTGAGGCTCAATAAATCACCCATCTTTATTCGATTTTCCTTTTTCTTTTTTTTTCTTCTTCTTCTTTCTTTGCTGGATGAGTATAATACTTCAATTGCTTTGAGCACCTCTTTTTCCTTTTGCATTTTGGAGGTTTTCCATTATTCTTGATTGGATTGATCTTCAAGCACTCTGTATTTGACATACTTTGTAGTTCAAAACTTTCATGACTTCATGGAAACTTGTCTTCGTAATAAAACTGTATTGACAATCTTTATTCTTGTGAGCCAATATCCTTTACCTTGCCCCCTAATGTAGAGGGTGATCCTTGGTTAGGGTTGAATTAGAAGAAACATTATTCAGGCTCAAATGGGGACAACAAAGGATATATATATATATATTAAAGGATAAATGAAACAATGCCGTTCATCATCTCATACACAGAAACCTTTGTAAAAAGAGGTATCCACAGGGGGATGAATATTCAAGATTAACTTTATTTACATGAAAAAAATGTAATTAATGCATGATATATTTATTTCAATCAATCACTTTCCCCTTCTTCTTTGAGTATGCCCTAATCACTCGAAATTATCATCAATGAGTTGGTCCATGATGCCTCATCTAGTCTCTTCTTGCAGTAAAATTCACGGATAATTGAAAGTTTGGTTCTTTTGAGGTCTTTTGGTTTATGATGGTTTTGTGTTCGAAAAGACAAATGTGTGACTTTTGAAGTCATGTATATGGTGGAATGTAGTATCATCAATCAACTATATCCGAAAAGGTAAACATCTGGAGTAGGTGTAAAAACAGGTGGAGACATTTCTTCAGAATCTTTGTAGTGTCAGGATTTGGTTTGAATAATTGGCATTGGATGTGATATTGAAGATATAATTTTACCACTTGCCAATAGATCTATAACTCTTGAAAAATTAAAAGAATATTTAATCTACTTGATACTCAATAATCTCAAGATTAAAATTTGACTCCTTGCTCATAACCATAAAAGAAACACATATTTATTTATTGCACAAAAAACGGAGAAAGGAACAAAAACAAGTTCAAACAAGATGCTGAAAATAGAAAAGTACTACAGTGGTAGATAATACTTCCACTTATTTATTTTATTATGCCTCATTACTACTATAATGGTATGTAATAGGATCAGGGTTCTTTTCTTCATTTGTCCCCCATTTCTTGATCATTTCTTGTGTCAAAACCCCTTTGTCAACAAGCATCTCAATTTCTTTTAACAATGGCCTACAATTGCCTGTAGAATGCCCTTTTACCCCCAAGTGGAAATTACAAACACTATCTTGATCATAGCTATGAGCAGAAGGGTTTGATGTCATTTTAGTTGGTCTTGGTGTGATGTATTGACCTTTAACCAAATGAGGATACAAGTCTGAAATGGAAGTTTGGAACACTTCCAAAGTTTTTCTTGATCGCATGACTTTCTTTGGTCGATCTGAACAGTTACTTGCTCTTTTTCTTTTATAATTACGAGGATTCTGGATGCAACATTCATTCACATGATCAGCTTTTGCTTTTTGATCCATCGGGCTCTTGGATATGACTTTTGAGTTTTCTTCATTGATTACATTCTCAATTAAATCTCCAATTGTCACAAGATTCTCGAATTCCTTTGTCGGATTTGCCTGCATCAACTCGCGGAAAGGAGCAGGAAGGGAATCACGAAACATACGTGATATCTCTTCTTCTATTATGGGAGGTTGAACTTGTGCTGCTATTCCTCTCCATCTTAGGGCATATTCTTGAAATCTTTCATTGGTTTTCTTCTTTACTCTTCGAAGATCCATACGTGTTGGAGCTAAGCCTTTAATATACCGATATTGTCTCAAAAATGCATCAGCTAGATCTACCCATCTCTTGATCTGTTCTTGGGTCAACTGATTGTACCAGACTATTGTTGGGCCAACAAGACTATCATGGAAAGAGTGAATTAACAGGTCATCAGAATTTAAATATCCTCCCATTTTTCTGCAAAACATTCTCAAATGGATTAAGGGACAACTTGTGCCATCATATTTCTCAAAATCAGGCATTTTGAATTCATGGGGAATAATCAAATCTGGAATCAAGCTGAGTTCTCTTGCTTCTAATTCTTTGTGGTAGGCACTAACATCTTTCATGTTTCTGATTGCTTTCTCTGTCCTCTTGACTTTCTCCTCATATTTGTGAATAATTAATGAGGCTATTCTTTGGGTTCAAATGGAATGCCCTAGGGTATATTATCTGTCTCGACTCTTCAATCTGGTAACACGATTTCTCTTTAGCAGTTATCTTTCCTTTATCAGATTCCATTCCCTGAATAATTTGATCTGATTCATCTGGTACTGAATCTGACGCTTCTTTCCTTGTATCCCGAGGTAACCCTGTTAATTGTTTTGGCCACTGGTATTGTAGTCCCTCATAAGATTGCTCCATTGTTTTCAATGATGATGGTAAAGTAAAATGAATGAATGACCTTGGTTTTACTGTTACAAAACCTTTCATTAATTATTAACATGTTTTTATAATTAAAGTACATGACAGTACTTAAATAAAAATGTGAAAAATGCATAAATGGAAAAATAAGAATGCAAAATGTGCAATTCAAAGATATAAAAAGTAAAAATACAAAATGAAAATGCATAGATACAAAATGTAAATGCATGTATGAAAAGGTGTTACTTAAGAGTGATCATCTTAGAACAGATTTCATTGAACACAAAAGCTTCAGTACATCAAACAAAACTTTTACATGTAGGGGATAACTTTTAATCCTAACTTCAACAAAACTTTACATATAGGGAATAACTTTCCCATTTTCTTCTCTAAAACCAAGTTAGATTATCAGCTTATGGGCCATATTGCTTGTCTGGACTGCAGCTTCTTTCATGCCATTCTAGGGTTCTTTCATCTCCTATGTTAATTCTTGGAGTTGATCATTTTCCTTTGCGAGAGAGAACATTTGTGTTCAAAAAGTTTTTGGAGAAGATCTTCATGTATGCTGCAACTCTTTTTCAGTTTAGTGACCCCTGAAATCCACTCTTCTGGGGTGTTTCCTATACCAGCATTTTGAAAAGCTTAACTGACCTTCTGGAAGTCTTCATGTATGGTTTCCATTTTGGTGCTCAATTTATCGTTTTCAATCTTCAAATGACGTATTTGAGCTTCAAACCTCAGCAAATCTTCTTCTCTCTGGGCGCCCCTACTGATATTCTTACCTTTGAAGACTTTTGGTATTAATCTATCAGGACCCTTAGTTACCAAACTAGGTCGATCATTTACCATAAATTGTAAGGTTCCATGATCCAAAAGACTTTGGACTCGACGTTTGAATGCAAGACAATTCTCGATGGTATGTCCTTGAACTCCGGCATGATATTCACAATGAACGTTGATGTCATACCAATTTGGATACGGAGGTTGGAACGGTTTTATATAATATGGAGCTATTTCTCGTGCTTCAAGTAGCTTCTCATACAACTCTTTATATGATATGGGGATAGTATTAAGATGCGAGCCACCTTTTGTCTTGGATTGAATCTGAGTTTTAGTTATTGGGAGCAGTCCAAACTTTGATGATTTCTGATCACATGATTTCTTCTCATCTTTGAGAGCTTTTAGAGTGGTCACCATTTCTTTGGTATTTCCAGACGATTTGTGAATACAAATGATGACTGTCTGTAATTTCTCAAGTTGGTTAGGATCAGAATTCCCTTGCATATATGAAATTGTAGGATTATCTTTATTAAGCTTTCTCTCTTTCTGTGCTGGAATCTCTTCTCTTTTGGCCAAAACAGATATTCTTTCCATCATCTTAGACATCTGTTCTCTTATCTCACGTATCTCCTCTTACTCCTTAATGGTCATACGATCTTTGGGTGCATAGCTTGCTTTTATCCTCGGAGTTTCCTCAGAATGTCTTTCTTTGGCCGCATCATATTTTGTTTGATCATAAAACTTTTTGTCCATTTACGATTCCTTTCCAATATGATGAACAGTCTTTCAAGTAAACATCTTTTGGTTATGCTATGATCATGCAATGCACACAAAAGAAATGAGAAAAAAATAAAATAGTTAGTACCAACTAATAAAAAAATCTATCTATCAAGGTATAAATCTTAACCTCATGCTTTCTAGTTCCATGCTTTGTTTGGAAAATTTAACCTAACCGCATGATTTCTAATTTGTATGCATTTATTCAGGGAGAAAAAATAATAATAAATTAAAAGCTAGAGCTTATTTCTCCTTTGTGTACACCTATGAACAAAGGTTCAATACTGTCTTAGGTTAGGTGAATTTCTAGGGTTTATTATATGCAGAGTTTCTGTTCTAGGAGTAAAGGTACTCGAATTGTCCATGTTAGTGCCCCCTTAGGCTGCTAACCCTCAATCCTAGTCCATTACAGACTTAAACGGATCGAGTTCAATTCGAGGGAATACATTTCTCTATACCTGACACGGAGAATAAATTCTCACGAAGACATAGAGCATATGAACCCCGAAAGTTAATTGCTAGGTCTGACACGGAGAATAAATTCTCACGAAGACGTCGCTTTCACTCCCACTTAAAAGGGACAACTCAATTATAGAGCTTTATGTTATGCAATGCAAGTGTTGTGTGTGAGGAGAAATGTTCATACCTTTGACAGAAAAATAAATAATGAAATAAAATACTTGCAAATAAAATAATACATATAAATATTATAAGAATACATAAATAAAAAATTTGAAAAGAAAGAAAAAATTAAATATATGAATTTTTAATTTTTAATTAATAGAGACAATTTATAATTGATTTTTAAAAGTTTGACTGAGTCCCCAGCGGAGTCGCCAAGCTGTCGTAACCGGTTTTCGTCCGGGCACGAAATATTATAATTTTGGCGGGGAAATTGATGTGAATAAATGGTTTTGAAAATAATTTGGGAGTCGCCATCGGCCTTTTGGGTCAGGTAGGTCGAATACCTAAAAATTATCTTTTAAAAAAAAGTTTTTAAGAAAACATTATTTAAAAGATGAACTGATCTGCGTTTTATAACCAAAAATTCGTTCTTTTTAATAATAAAAAGGGATTCGTGGTCGGTTACGTTTAGGGAAGGATTAGCACCCCTACAACGCCCAAAATTGGTACTTTATTAACTATAAATTGTCTCTATTATTAGAAAAAAAAAATCAAATATATTTAATTTATAATCCTTTTATTTCAAATATATTAATATATATATAAATAAGAAATTTATTTATTTAGACATATCAGAAAAGAGCTTCTAGGTGCTTTAAGACAGTTCTTTTCTTTGATATAAATAAATAACTAAAAAAAATTATTTTAATATAGTAAGATATTTATTTATTTAAAATATTAGAAAAAGGCTTCTAGTTGTTTTAAGACAACCCTTTCCTTCAATATTTAAAAAATAAATAAATATCTAAAATATAAATTAAACATTTCTAGTTCATAAATAGGATTTTTATTTCATAAATAAATAAATAAATATTATTATTTATATATATTTATATGACTAAGATAATAATAAAATAATAATTAAAGTAATCATTCAAACATATTGGATTTGAAATGATAACAATACAAATTAAATTGTAATTAAATAGGGACTAAAATATATTAAAATAAATAAAAATATTAAAAATTAAAATTTACAGCCCTTATTTATAGTATTATAAAAATATAATTACTAATGATGTAATTAATCCTAATTATTAATAAGTGATTAAAATAATAATCATTAAAAATAAAGGTTCCAACTCGAATGATAAAAAGATCTAAGTGCTAATAATATAATTTAGCCTTATTTAATTAATTCAGATTAAAATGATATTTACTAAACTGTAAAGGACTAAATTAGGTATTTACCCTAAATAAATATATATGCAGGTAAGGACTAAAATAAAATAAAATTAAATTAAAGAACCGAATTAAAAAGATTATAGATTGATTTAGTGACTAAATTGAAAGGTATACAAATTTGGAGCACTACGGACGGGGTTTACCCTTTATGAAATTACGGAAATACCCCTCCCCCTTAAACGACGTCGTATGGAAGAGGGTTTATAAACCCTAAACCGGCTGGCCCTTCGGGCCAACCATTCATTTCTTCATTTCTTTTCTTCTCTCTAACACAGAGAAGAAGATTTCTCTCTGGCTTCTCTCTAAAATTAGAGAGAAGCCGGCCCGGACAGCCACCGCTGTCGGGCTCCGATTGCTGCCGCCGGCCACCGTTAGCGGTGGCCGGAAATTACAAAACCCACCCCAAATCAAAGCCCCTGTTTTTCTATATCTAGATCTAAGGTTATTTTAGCTTAAAACCTTACCAATCGTCGTAGATCTAGGATATTCCTCTTCGACGTTTCGGTTCTCTGATGATTTGTGGAGGCTCTCACGACGGCGATTTTCTCGGTAAGTTTCTTTTTCTCTTCTTTTGGTTTGTATTGCCTGGGATCGTTGGTGTAGTTCTTGCTTTGTTGGTTGCTGTGTTCTCTTTCTCTGTTTTTTTCTGTTTTTTTTTTCTTGTCGTTCTCTGCCGTCTGTGGCTGTGTTCTTCTCTTCTTGCAGGTGGGGTGGCTTTTATAGCCACCACCGAGGCTCTCGTTGGACCGGTTCCAGAGATGAAAGGCCCGGTGAGTCACCATAGCTATGGTGGTGACTCACCATAGGGCTCAACGTGGTTAGCTTCGTGACGTTCTGGAGTGTCGACAATGGCGGTGGAGGCGTCGGCAGTGGGGCATTGGACCACCTGGCAGTGAGGCGGCGGCTGGGATTCTTGAAGCATCAGAGGCGGCTGGGATTCTGGAAGCATCAGAGGCGGCTGGGGGTGGCTAGGGTTTAGAAACCCTAGCTGAAACCTTACTAATCGTTTAGGGTTTCTGGTTATCTGGACCGGTTCTGGTTGGTTTGTAACTGGGCCGGTCCAGTTGTAATTATTTATTAAATAATAATATATAATATTAATAATAATAATAATAAATAATGATAATAATAATAATAATAATAATAATAATAATAATACTAATAATAATAATAATAATTTTAATAATAATAATAATAAATATAAATGAAAAAAATGATGTCTACATATATATAATAACATATTTATTTATTTAGAAATATCAGAAAATGGCTTCTAGGTGCTTTAAGACAACTCTTTCTTTTGATATTAAAAAAATAAATAAATAATAATAAAAAATTATTTTAATATAGTAAGATATTTATTTATTTAAAAATATTAGAAAAGGGTTTCTAGTTGCTTTAAGACAACTCTTTCCTTCAATATTGATAAATAAATAAATATTAAAATATGTAATAATTTTTCCTAAAAATAATTTAAATAAAACTAAATTATAATTTTTATAATATTTAATTATTTAAAATACCAAAATAGGACATTCAGTTGTATTAAGACTGCCCTTTTCTTTGATATTGAAAATAAATAAAGATTATTATTTAAAAATATATATATATTTATGTGACTAATATGAAAATAATAATAAAATAATATAAAAGTAATAACAAAATAATAAATAAATAATGATTAAAATAAATTAAAAAGCAATAATATTAATTTGAAAAATATAAAAAAATCAGGGTCAAAAATTCAAAAAAAAAAACAAAATATTGGTGACTAAAAAGTAAAATATCAAAATTAAAGGGCATATTTTGAATTATAAAAATATAATTACTAATAGTGTAATTTAAACTAATTAATTAATAGGTGATTAAGATAAATATTAATTAAACTATGAGGGACTAAAATGGGTATTTACCCTAATATACATATAAAATACAGGTAAGGACTAAAACATAATAAAATAAAATTCGAAGACTGAATTAAAACGTTCAGAAGTTAGTTTCAGTGACTAAAATGAATAATTACAAAACTCGGATGGTGGAGGAAAAGGTTTACCCATCAGCGAAATTACAGAAACACCCTCCCCAAAACGGCGTCGTTTGGGAGAGGATATACTGGCTGGCCCTACGGGCCATTGTTCTCATTTCTTCATTTCCTCTTCTCTCTCAAAAATGAGAGAACCAGAGTTCTCTCTGGCTTCTCTCTAAAATGAGAGAACACGGTCCCGGTCAGCCACCGCTGTCGGCCACCGTTAACGGTGGCTGGAAAATTCTAAAATATACCAAAATGAGGCCCTAAATACCCTAAAGCCAAAACCGAGGCTCGTTTAGCCTAAAAATCTTTAACCCGACCTAGATCTAAGCTTGTTACCTTCGGTATTTTGGTTTTTTAACAGCGTAGGGAGGCCTCGATGACAATAATCTCCTCGGTAAGTCTCTCTCTCTTTCTCTTACTTTCTGTATTTGGCTGCTGTGGGTGGTTGTTGTCTGTTCGTGTTTGTCGTTGTTGTGGTCTCTTGTTCTCCGTTGCTCTTTGTCTGTATGTTGGTTGCCCGTCTGTTGGTTTTTTTTCTTGCAGGAGATGGTGCCTTTAATAGCCACCACCAGTGATGGCTTCAGATCGGTCCCAATGAGGTTGCTTAGGTGAGTCACCATAGCTATGGTGGTGACTCACCATAGAGCTCGACATGTGGAGAGGCAGCTGGCCTTCTGGAGGCTTCGGCGACGGACATGTGTCTTTCTGGAACCAACGGCGTCGGTTGGGACGTGACCCTAGGGTTATGATAACCTAGGGTTTCTTTCTGGAGGGTTCTGGACCGTTAGATCATAGCCAGATCCAACGGCTAATAGCTGATGGCGGCTGCTGGAATGAGGCATAAACTCTAATTTAATTTAGGGTTTCCTTTAGGCTTCTGGATCTGGGCCACCAAGTTTGGATCACTGTTGGGCCTCCAATATTTGTAAAACGGGCCTGTAATATTTATTAAATAATAATAATAATATATGTATATATAATATTAATAATTTTAATAATTTTAATAATAATAATAATAAAGAAAATAAAAAAATTAGTTATTACAACTGTCACTTTCTTTGTGGCCAAATCTATACTGAATGATGTCACTCCTGCGTATCACTGACCTTGATAGAGTTTCATGCTTTGAATAACTAATGAATGTAGCCTTTTTTCTATATGTTGGAAGCTTACCTTCCATTTTTTAGATGTGTTTTCTTACTTTCCCTTCACATCCTTTGCAATGGATTGAAACCCTCAAAACCACCACCTGCTAGCATGAATCAACAAAATTTAAGTGCCCCTTTTTCCCCTTTTCGGAGCCATTGAACCGGAAAAGAAGAGAGAGTGAACACTAACCTGGTGACGAGACCGGGCCGATGAAGACGATTTTAGAGCGGGGGACTCATCGGAGCTTACACTGTTTGTCTTTACCGGTGGTGATATGCGGTCGGAGTCCAATAACCAATCGATAAAAGGTGTGTCGCCTAGAAGATATGTGGAGGAACCAGGACTCCTTAGATCATAGATATCAGCCGAACTTTTTCGACGTACATCGCTCGGCTTCACAGAGCTCTTTCTACTCTTTTCATGGTGAGGCAGCCCTGGAATAGTGGGCAATTCTGATGAACAAGGTGCATAAGGCTTAGAACGTTGTCGGTCGACTGGCCGCTGGCCACGGCGGACCATGGAACGGTGGTCCAGGCTAGAGCAGATGGCTGTTGAAGCTTGAGAAGAGCAGAAAAAATCCGTTCTTTTCATTGTTTGGAGAAGATTCAAGTTTTTAAGGCAAACTGAAACTAATAGAGAGAAGGCCAATTAATCTTCTTTTAAAGTAGGTGGACTAGGGAGAGAGGACATGGAAGGGAAAAAAAAGCAGCAGTTAGGTCCCACTTGAAAGGTGTTGTTTAATCATACACTGGAAAAATATGTAATCAAATTCTGGACCTTCAAAGTTGTGATTAACTTTTGACAATATTTTAATGAATTCAAACATGATTAGTACCACTACTAGTATCATGGGGGCTATGGAATATGGAAGTGATAAACATATATCCTTGGTTATTATTTGAGAGCATGGAACAGCTTGTGATCTTCATCTCCTGTATATGAAGATTGATTGTAATAATTATGGTTAGGATTAATAGGTTAGGTGCTTCCACTTTCTCATAACAGGGATTCATCGAAGGGTATTGAATATGTGATCGTATTTTTTTAAAATTTTAAATTCTTATACAATATAATTTTTTATTAATAATCTAATTTCACACTTAGACTTTTAATATAACTCTCTAAATTTATACATGTGACGTAAAATCTTACGTCGATCCGGTAAGTAAAACATCCTTTTATAACACAGTGAATTGAAATCCCAGTTCCATCATCAATTGCAAATTGACCACCTCATCAACTTCTGTATTATCAAAAAGCTTTCTCGTGGGGACTGGTCTAGACTTATTATATATAAATGGGCTATTCGACACCAGCATCTATAAGTAATTTGCATTATTAGCATATCATTTTAGGGTTTTGAAATGATGATGTCTCTTTTAGAAACAATTAAAGAATCTGGTTTAGCTGAAGGAGAGTGGGGATCTCAAACTTTCCATATAGCAGAACTTATCCATGGCAGATCTGTGGGTCTCCTATTTTCATATATATATATAGTCATGCGTTTAAAGATGTGAGGGTTTAATTAGTTGGCAGATTACGAGCAATTAATTAATTATATATAATATAATATATTTATACACACGAAAGAAAAGCAGAGAACTGGGCTACATGTTTCTAAGCAGTTGCCTCGAACTTATCCATATATATGTATATGTGTCTTCTTTTACAAAGCAGTTCTTTTTGTATACGTTTAAACCCTTTTCTGGGTAAAGTTTCCCTCTCAGTCAGCTCTTGTAATAATACATAATGGAAAGAATCTCCATTGTCACATGCATTTTACTTTGTTTGTAATTGAAGTATAGGATGAACCAATTATTCCTTTGAAAGTTTAAAACATTGTACTTAAAGTATTTGCACCATCAAATAAACTGGTAGAATGAAGCTCACTGAATTGGTTGAGAATTAGTTGGTTCACTTGGATTTCAACTACAAACTTGTCTGATAAAGTAACTAATTCGAGTAGCATGAGTAAATAATTTATACTTTTTTCATTAAATAATTAGAATTATGGTTCACACATGTAATTTTTGCTACTCATCTATAATTTTGTGTGTGTTAACATGTATATGTGATAGGTAAACATGTTTCTGGAAAATTTTATTTAGGGTAAACTACACAAATGATCATTTATCTTTGAGCAAGTTTTTGTTTTCTCCATTGAAGTTCTTAAAAGTAATGTAGACATCAATTTTTTCATTTAAATTTATTATTATTATTAAAATTATTATTATTAGTATTATTATAATTATTATTATTATTATTTATTATTAATATTAATATTATATATTATTATTATTTAATAAATAATTACAAAACCCGGAGCCCAATAATCAGGCCCGTTTTACACAACCAAAACCGGCCCAATCTAGTCCAGGCCTAGTAGAACCCTTTTAGGGTTTCCATCTCATCCCCAGCCGCCAGACGATCTCCACCGTTGGATCTGGCAAGATCCAACGGTCCAAAGTTTTACAACAAGAAACCCTAGGGTTATGATACCCTAGGGACCACGCGGCCGCCGCTGTCGCCACCACCTCCGTGCCGACGCCCATTGCCACGCCCCCACTGCCAAGTGACCCAACCAGCAGCTGCCAATGCCATTGCCAACGCTCCACCAATGCCACGCCCTCGCCAGAAGCCTCCAGAAGCTTTGCTGCCATGATAACAGCCGCACACGTCGCCTCTATGGTGAGTCACCATCATAGCTTTGGTGACTCACCGAGCCTTACACCCTTGTAACCGGTCCGACGAGAGCCTCATCGAGGCTATAAAGCCATCACCTGCAAGACGAAAAAAAGAGAGCAAGAAAAGAACGAAGACAGCAACCAACAGACCAGAGAAAACAACGACAAAGATACCCAGCAAGACACAACACAGTAACGACGAGAGCAACCATATCCAAAGAAAACAAAAGACAGAAGGAGAGAAACGGAGAAGAAACTCACCATCGAAGAGCTGCCGAACCACCGTGGAACCATCGTGGAATCAAAAGTTCGGAGGTAAAAAAATTAGATCTACAGGAACCTAAGGGTTTTTAGGGAAAACAAAGACTGGAATCGGTCTTAGGGCGTTTAGATCTATATTTTAGGTAAATTTGGGAATTTTCGGCCACCGGAGGCGGTGGCCGGCGGCGGAACTTGCGGCGGATCATGGTTGCCGGCCGATGGTCAGCTCTCTCTCCGGGGAGAGAGTTTAGAGAGAGCAGAGAGAGTTTTCTCTCTCAGAGAAAGAAAGAAAAGAAAGAAATGAGAAAAATGGCACATAAGGGCCGGCCGATTGGGTATTTAAAACCCTCCCCAAACGACGTCCTTTTGGGGAGGGTATTTCTGTAGTTTCATAAAGGGTAAACCCCGTCCGCAGTGCTCCAAATTTGTATACCTTTCAATTTAGTCACTAAAAGCAATTTTTGATTATTTTAATTTAGTCTTCTAATTTTATTTTATTTTAATTTAGTCCTTATTAACATATATATATATATATATATTTAGGTAAATATCAAATTTAGTCCCTTATAGTTTAGTATTTTTTATATTAATCCTGTATTAATTAATTAGGTTAAATTACACTATTAACCATTATCTTTCATAATATTTCAAATTATTATCTTTATTTTTGATACTTTATATTTAGTTTTATAATTTTAATTTCTTTTATTTTGATCATTATTTAATTACAATATTATTTTGTTATCACTTTTATATTTTAATTATGGCTTTAATTATTATTTTATTATTATCTTAGTCTTATAAATATATTTATATTAAATATTATAAAAATTATAATTTATTTAAATCATTTTTATGAAAAATTATTACATTTTTAATATTTATTTATTAATATCGAAGAAAAGAGCTGTCTTAAAGCACCTAGAAGTTCTTTTCTGATATTCTTAAATAAATAAATATCCTGTTTTTTATAAATTATATATTAATTATTTTTTTAGAAAAAATGTTTTTTTAGTTATTTATTTATTAATATCGAAGAAAAGAGCTGTCTTAAAGCACCTAGAAGCCCTTTTCTGATATTTCTAAATAAATAAATATTTTATACATATTAATATATTTTCTTTAAATTATTTGAAATAACATAATTATGAATTAAATATATTTTGAATTTTTAAATTTCTAATAATAGAGACAATTTATAATTAAAAAGTACCAATTTTGGGCGTTGTAGGGGTGCTAATCCTTCCCTAAACGTAACCGACCACAAATCGCTTTTTATTATTAAAAATAACGAATTTTTGCTTAAAACGCAGATTAGTTTATCTTTTAATTGATGTTTTCTTAAAAACTCTTTTAAAATATATTTTTAGGTATTCGACCTACCTGACCCAAAAGGCCGATGGCGACTCCCAAATTATTTTCAAAACCATTTATTCACATCACTTTTCCCGTCAAGTAAATATTTCGTGCCCGGACGAAAACCGGTTACGACAGCTTGGCGACTCCGCTGGGGAATGGTCAAACTTTTAAAATCAATTATAAATTGTCTCTATTAATTATAAATTAAAAAATTCATATATTTGATTTATAATTATTTCTTTTCAAATTTTTATATACTTATTATTTTCATAGTATTTATATATTTTCTTATTAATATTTCATTAATTGCAAGTATTTTATTATTTATTTTTCTGTCAGAGGTTTGAACATTTCTCCTCACACACAACACTTGCATAACATAAAGCTCTATAATTGAGTTTGTCCCTTTTAAGTGGAAGTGAAAGCGACGTCTTCGTGAGAATTTATTCTCTGTGTCAGACCTAGCAAGTAACTTTCGGGGTTCATATGCTCTATGTCTTCGTGAGAATTTATTCTCCGTGTCAGGCATAGAGAAATGTATCCCCTCGAATTGAACTTGATCCACTTTAGTCTGTGATGGACTAGGATTGAGGGTTAACAGCCCAAGAGGGCATCAACAGGGACAGTTCGAGTACCTTTACTCTTAGAACTAAAAACCTTCATATAATAAACCCTAGAAATTCTCCTAATCTAAGACAATACTGAAACCATTTCCATAGGTATACACAAAGGAGAAATAAGTTTTAGTTTTTAATTTATTATTTTTTCTGAATAAATGCCTGCGAACTAAAAATCATGCGGTTAGGTTAATTTTTCCTAACAAAACATGGAACTAGAAAGCATGAGGTTAAGATTTATACCTTGATAGATAGATTTTTTATTAGTTGGTACTAACTATTTTATTTTTTCTCATTTCTTTTGTTTGCATTGCATGATCATAGCATAACCAAAAAGGTGTTTACTTGAAAGATTGTTCATCATATTGGAAAGAAATCGTAAATGGACAAAAAGTTCTATGATCAAACAAAATATGATGCGGCCAAGAAAAGACATCCTGAGGAAACTCCGAGGATAGAAGAGAGCTATGCACCTAGAGATCATGTGTCCATTAAGGAGCAAGAGGAGATACGAGAAATAAGAGAGCATATGTCCAAGATGATGGATAGAATATCTGTTTTGGCCAAAAGAGAAGAGATTCCTGCACAGAAAGAGAGAAAGCTTAATGAACATAATCATGCAATCTCAAATATGCAAGGGACTTCTGATCCTAATCAATTGGAGAAGTTACAGACAATCATCATCCGTATTCACAAGTCATCTGGAGATACCAAAGAAATGATGACAATTGTAAAAGCTTCCAAAGAAGAGAAGAAATCATGTAACCTGAAATCATCGAAGTTTAGTATGCTCCCGATATCTAAAACTCAGGTTCAATTCAAGACAAAAGGCGATTCTCATGTTGATGCTATACCTATATCATATAAAGAGTTGTATGAAAAGTTACTTGAAGCACGAGAAGTGGATCCATATTATATAAAACCGTTCCAACCTCCGTATCCAAATTGGTATAACATCAACGTTCATTGTGAATATCATGCCGGAGCTCAAGGACATACCATCGAGAATTGTCTTGCCTTCAAACGCCGAGTCCAAAGTCTTTTGGATCATGGAACCTTACAATTTATGGTAAATGATCGACCTAGTTTGGTAAGCGAGGGTCCTGATAGATTAATACCAAAAGTCTTCAAAGGTAAGAATATCAGTAGGGGCGCCCAGAGAGAAGAAGATTTGCTGAGGTTTGAAGCTCAAATACGTCATTTGAAGATTGAAAACGATAAATTGAGCACCAAAATGGAAACCATACATGAAGATTTCCAGAAGGTCAGTCAAGCCTTTCAAAATGCTGGTATAGGAAACACCCCAGAAGAGTGGATAGCAGGGGTCACCAAACTGAAAAAAAGTTGCAACATACATGAAGATCTTGTCCAAAAACTTTTTGAACACAAATGTTCTCTCACAAGGGAAAATGAGCAACTCCGAGAATTGACATAGGAGATGAAAGAACACCAGAATGTCATGGAAGAAGCTGCAGTCCAGACAAGCAATATGGCTCATAAGCTGATAAACTAACTTGGTTTTAGAGAAGAAAATAAGAAAGTTATTCCCTATATGTAAAGTTAGGACTAAAAGTTATCCCCTACATGTAAAAGTTTTGTTTGATGTACCGAAACTTTTGTGTTAAATGAAATCTGTTCTAAGATGATCACTCTTGAGAAACACCTTTTCATACATGCATTTTCATTTTGCATCTTTTTATTTTTCATTTTGCATTCATACTTTTATGTTTGCCTTTGAAATGCACATTTTGCATTCTTATTTTTCCATTTATGCATTTTTCACATTTTTATTTAAAGTATTGTTATGTACTTTAATTATAAAAACATGTAAATAATTCATGAAAGGTTTTGTAACAGTAAAAACCAAGACCATTCATTTATATTACTATACTATCATCATGAAAACAATGGAGCAATCTTATAATGGACTACAAGACCATTGGCCAGAACAATTGACAGGGTTACCTCGTGATATAAGGAAAGAAGCATCAGATTCAGTACCAGATGGATCAGATCAAATTATTCAGGGAATGGAATCTGATAAAGAAGAGATAACTGATAAAGAGAAATTGTGCTATCATATTGAATAGTCGAGAAAGATAACATACCTTAGGGCATCCCACTCAAACCCAAAGAATAGTCTCATTAATTATTCACAATATGAGGAGAAAGTCAAGAGGACAGAGAAAGCAATCAGAAACATTAAAGATGTTAGTGCCCACCACAAAGAATTAGAAGCAAGAGAGCTCAGCTTGGTTCCAGATTTGATTATTCCCCATAAATTCAAAATGCCTGATTTTGAGAAATATGATTGCACCAGTTGTCCCTTAATCCATTTGAGAATGTTTTGCAGAAAAATGGAAGGATATTTGAGTTCTGATGATCTGTTAATTCACTCTTTCCATGATAGCCTTATTGACCCAGCATCAGTCTGGTACAATCAGTTGACCCAAGAACAGATCAAGAGATGGGTTGATCTAGCTGATGCATTTTTAGGACAATATCGGTATGTTAAAGGCATAGCTCCAACACGTATGGATCTTCAAAGAATAAAGAAGAAAACCAATGAAAGATTTCAAGAATATGCCTTAAGATGGAGAGGAGTGGCAGCACAAGTTCAACCTCCCATGTTAGAAGAGGAGATATCACATATGTTTCGGGATTCCATTTCCGCTCCTTTCTGCAAGTTAATGCAGGCAAACCCGACAAAGGAATTCGAGAATCTTATGACAAGTGGAAATTTAATTGAGAATGTAATCAGTGAAGAAAACTCAAAAGTCACATCCAGGAGCCTGACGGATCAAAAAGCTAAAGTTGGTAATGTGAATGAGTATCACATCCAAAGTCCCCGCAATTGCAAAAGAAAAAGGAGCAAATAGTTGTTCGGATCGACCAAAGAAAGTCATGCGATCAAGAAAAACTTTGGAAGTATTCCAAACTTCCATTTCAGACTTGTATCTTCATTTGGTTAAAGGTCAATACATCACACCAAGACCAACTAAAGTGACATCAAACCCTTCTGCTCATAGCTATGATCAACATAATGTTTGTAATTTCCACTTGGGGGTAAAGGGGCATTCTACAGGCAATTGTAGGCCACTGTTAAAAGAAATTGAGATGCTTGTTGACAAAGGGGTTTTGACACAAGAAATGATCAAGAAATGGGGGGCAAATGAAGAAAAGAACCCTGATCTTATTACATACCCAACATTATAGGAATAATGAGGCATGATGCATAAACAAGTGGAAGTGTTATCTACCACTATAGTACTTTTCTATTTTCAGCGTCCTGTTTAAACTTGTTTTTTGTTCCTTTCTACACCTTTTGTGCAATAAATAAATTTGTGTTGCTTTTAAGGTTATGAGCATTGAGTCAATTTTGTAATCTTGCAGTTCTTTGAATATCAACTGGATTAAAAAGTTCTTCATGATTAGAGTTATAATCTTTGACAGAATATCAGGATTGAAAACCAGAAAAACAAGGACCATTGACCTTACCTCAGAATAAATACACCCAAACACTATCCTATTACAAATATGAGATAGCCTATTCCTATTGAAATGAATTACAAAAAGGCTTGGTATTTATATATAGGAGCGTACAACATGGTGCATCATTGATGTATTACATTACAAAACCGACTAGAGTATTTTTCTATTGATAACGTTCAATGATGAACGTAATCTTCACAAATAGGTAAATCTAGTTTAAGTCAGTTGCTTGAGAATTGAATTCTAACAAAGAGATTTTCTGAATTCCACCAAAACACCTAGACTATAACAGGTTCTTCTTAACAAGCTTAAGAAATTGGATTTGAACACCCATGTTGTATATACAATAAAGTTTGAGTTGTCCCTCTAGAGCAATTGGTTAATCGCCCTGGCTTTATGGATAATATTCAGCTAGTCTATTATACTATTATATGCAATAAAACTGTCCCTCTAGAGCAATTGGTTAATCGCCCCGGCTTTATGGATAAGTTTCAATTAACCTGATAAAAGTGATTATTATATACAATAAAACTGAATTCAGCTAGCCAAAATGGAAAATGTGTTAAACAAATGGACTAAGGGAGTTGTGAAACAGCTGTTATAGTCGACTTCACATTAGCACTCATAAATTTCATTTTTAGACCAATATTTTTGCACTACTTTGATTATATGAATCTAAATGAAAGATTCCAGAGAATTGAAATAGAAGGATTCTAGAAGGTCTAGTGATTGGCAATCCTAGTTGCGTCATTTTGTACGCATCCGGTTAAAATACCAAGTCCTTAAAGTGAGGTATGTGACAAAGTTCACAAAGAGATAGAGATGAGTGACATCTTAAATAGATGTAAACATAGAAAATAGGAAAGCCATCCTGAAATCAAACCAAATCTTGATATTTGTCAAAGAATTATAATTCTCAAACATTACAGAGTTGTTGATTCTTTTGATATTCTTTGAATTCATGCTTATGATTTGATTATATTGTGAACCTGAAAGGGGTAATTGTAACATCCCAAATTATGGGTTAGTGACCAAATTGTAAAGTTTCATAATTTGATGACTAAAATAGAAGAATGAAATAGTTCTATGATTATTGGATACATATGATGAAGGTTATTTTGTAATTGTTAAAGGAAATAAAGGGTAAAATGGTCATTTGATCATTTAAGGAATTATATACACGTGGGAAATGGGAGAAACATCCAGAGTTCTCTTCTCCTTTCTTCTTCTTCATGCGTGGGAGAGCAAGGCAAAGGTGAGAGTTTTATTAGTTGATTATTATTTGAATTTTGAGCTTGGTTTTGATCTTTAGTTGATGGATAAATATAAGGAAAGCTTGGGTTACAGTAAAAATCAAAGAATGGAGGGGTTAAGAGAGATTAAAGATTTAGAGTTTTTATATGAAACTTTGGAAAAGAATTGATAAGTAGAATTTGAAGTTAAATTTGACTTGTCAATGGTTAAATTAAGAGATTTGGAGTGATAGAATTGGATTTTGAACATATAGAAAATTTGATATGATTCTTGAATTACATATGGAATATAGGATTTTGAGGTTTAAGATGAAATAAATGAATATAGATTGGTTTAAGTATGTGTACTAGAGTTAAGAATGAAAAGGGGATGATATATGAAGTGTTGAGCTGAAAATGAAGTGATTTTCGAGCTAAAAATATGATTTCTGGGCAAGGGGAATCGGTACCCATTCAAGGGGAAACCGATACCCCTTCAAACGACAGAATTCCAGAATGTCATGAGGGAATCGATACCCCCATAGTAGGGAACCGATTCCCCCTAAAGGAAAATGTGAATATTGGTTTAATAAGTTCGTTTAAGTTACTAGTATCCAATTACAAGGTGTAGGTATCTAATAATTGTCTTAAAATGTATAATTATGTAGATTCAGAGCCTAAACGAGTTCCGGAATCAGTGACAAGTAAGATCGATAAAAAGGGAAGATAAGAGATTGGAATGGACTAGTGAGGCCAGGTGAGTGCATACAAGTTAGTTTATGATGTTTTATGGAAATAAGACTTGCAACAAGTCTATTTCCTATATTAGAATGCATTAATTTATGATCATAGGCATATGTTTGATTTGGGGTATGTGATATATATATATTACAATATGTGTTAAATGATTGTGTGAATACATGTATTGTGATAAGTATAGGAATTAATATGAATGGTCTATATGATTTCATGGGAAGGTGAAATAGGTTATATGATAGGTGACTATACATGTTAATAGTATACGTGATCAATTATAAGAATTTATATAATAGATTTATATGACTACATGAGAAAGGTGATGAGTTAAATAAGATTAGACTATAGAGTAATATGAGAATAATATATTAGTGAAGGGAATTGAGTATAAATGATGATACCAAACCATAAGATAAGTATTTACTTATAGGATAATATGATATTATGATATTATATGAATATAATATATATATCTTTATGAGGAAGAATTGGGTGTTATATGATTTAGGTATGAAAATGATCTATGCGTAAGTAAATTACGTGATTATGTGACTATGGGTGAAACAGAGTAAACTAGGTAAGTATAAGATAGGTAAATATATGGCTATGGAACAAAGTATGTAATAATACAATGTTATTTGATTTATGATTTGGATATCTGCATGGATACATGAAATGGATATAGGTTATTATATATGTTACATGATTATATGCATGTGTGATATATGCTATGAGACATGGCCAATGTGAAATGAAATAAGCCAAGTGACTATATGAAATATGTGATTATAAGATCAATGATTACACGTACATATGGTACGTGACAGAAAGGAAATGATATGAATAAGTGAAGTGAAATGATATAAATGACAATGCCCATGTTATGTGTCTTGAGAGCTAGGGGTATAGTTGGCATGCCAAGAGTCGAGGGTTTCATAGGTCCTTCGGGACAACTCATAGGTCCTTCGGGACATATTCACAGGTCATTCGGGACAAATTTCATATGCCACTCAGTGGGACTTATACGAGCTGTGGTGACAGCAATAGTGCACAACCTCAATTTACTCGAATACCTTGAGTTCTCAGTAATATACATGGGCCCATAAAAGACATTGAAAGTATTTACAAGATTCATAGGTGATATTGTGTGCATTCCTAAGTGAAATGTATTTGTTATATGAGATTGGTAATTATTTATGCAATAGTGAGATTTGAAGTTTATATTATATGCTGATATAGTATATAAAGAAATTAGTGATGATCAAATGAGAAATGATAGGTACAAAATCATATGATAAATAGAGATTATGATGATGATGGTATATGAATATGTATGCATTTTATTTTATGAAATGTTATATGGTTTTCTTATATATTTTATATGCCTCACTAAGTCAACGACTTAGCGTGTGATTATTTCACGCGTAGGTTTGAGAAGAGGAAGATTGGTAAAAGTTATGCCAGACAGGTCAGTTTCTCCTTTCCAAAGATCAGATCAGAACATAAATGTATAATATGTATTTTTGTAACAATGATAGTGGTTGGCATGTAAATAAAGGTTAAAATCCGATGTGTTTTAATCGGTTTTGTAAAATCATATGATTAAGTTTTGTAAGGTTCATATGTAAATAGAGATTTTATACGAATTTATAAGTATTTTACCGAAAGTACTGTAGCAGGTATTGTTTATACGGTACTGTTCATACTGTATTTTACTATTCATAAATACGTTTTTATCTCAAACTTTTATACCAAACACAATTAAACAATATATGATCATATTTTCTTAATATAAGTTCAAAGGTTTTGATATTTTGTAAGAAAAAGGTTTTAAAAAGTCAATGTGACATCTCAGACTCGTAGTCGGATCGGATACGGGTTGGGGTGTTACAGTAATACTTTACAAAATTCTTTCATTCTTCAATAAAGAAAGGAGAAAAACCATTTTCAAACAGGACAGTCTCAAATGAGGAAGGTCTTTGAAACAATTGTTGCTTATTCTACCTCTGTTGTAGAAAAAGAATGAATGAGGCCAGAATAATGAAGCACTTCACATTGTTGAAAGCAAGTGGTCTGAGAAGCCAGAAAGTCTGGAGAATTGAACATGTGACACTCTCCTATGACAATATTAGCAGCTCATCAAGAAAGATTATCGTTTATCTCATGTTGAGGTCGATAAGCATCACCAGACAAATTATTTTTCCCAACCATCAATTCATGTTCTCTATAAGATTACATCATAGAGCCATGAAGAAGTCACTACCTGCACTCTGGTTATACCGTGATGCTGGCTCAAGTCTTGATACATCATTGTTGCTTCTTCTATGCCGATCACTTTCTTTGTCAAAATGATATCCATTATGTTATTCAGAAGATTGTTGAATTTGAATTTGAGGACTTATGGCACAAAATAAGACGTTGGAACAAATTCTACATTTGTATGCCATACAGGATTCCAAAAGTTTAGATAACCAGTTTTACCATCAATTAAATATTTCCATGGTTAGGGAAGAGTGGGATATGACAGTGTGCATTTTGGAGCAGCAGAAGAGACAGTCAATGTGGCAGTCATTGCAAGGAAATGCACCTACAAAAATCGTCTAGCTCATCCTGATGATGTTTATTTCTTCCAGTAAGGTTGTTACATGGAATGCCATCGACAACAAGGTTGAATCCGCCAAATCTACTCATCAATTGCTCCAATCAATCATCATTCAGTTCTTGCACATCTATTTTCAAAGATATGCCAAGATAGTAAAAGACGGCCTCTGCATCACTGATCCCAGAAAGAGACAGGACATTGATACCACCGGGGAACATGTCTCTAGCAGATCCTCCTCCTCGTGTATGGTTTTTAGGGAAACCTAGAAGCATTTCCACCTCATCAGGTTCAAGTGGAGCAACTTTATTCCTTCCAACCCATACTAGATTCCATTTTCGGCATTCATCAAGAATATACTTATGGACACTCGAAGATGACTCATCATCACAAGCTTCAAGAACCTTGCGGATCCTTTCTGTCAATTTGGCACTTCTTGTACATGTTTATAAACAGTTCATCATTGTTCTTGGATCCCATGAAGGTCATCATTTCTTTGTCAATGGAAAAATATCATGTATAGTGCGTGGAGAAAACAAGAAATCTGTTCTCAATTGGCAGATTATGAATATAGCCCCTTTTCAGTATAGCAGCATGAAAATGCTTTGAATCTACAAATTCTGGCTCTACATTGAATAAGTATTCTGATATTCCAATCCAAACATTAACTGGAGCAAGTGCCACGTTCTTGTAGTAGGAATAAGGAGATCCAATAGCATCTTCTGGAAGTGTTCTTTGAGTTATCTGATCTGGTTTGGTATAAACCCCAAAACCAATCATTGGATTTGAAAGATGAATTTGCTCATAGTAGAAATAAGGAGATCCAATAGCATCTTCTGGAAGTGTTCTTTGAGTTATCTGATCTGATTTAGTATGAACCCTAAAACCAATCATTGGAATTAAAAGATGAATTGCATGATCGTCTTCATTAAGAAGCTTCTTTTCAAGCTTCCTCTGCTTCTTCCTTTTCAAAAATCATAGCCCGAGTTTCGCCTTTGCTTGTAATTGGGGTCATTGCATAATGATTTCCTATCTTCTCTTGAAAGAAGTGCGTCAGCAGCCTTAGCCATTTGAGCAGCACATATAAAATCTGTCAACTCTGTAAGTGATGAATCTGGACCACATCTCTCCATGGCTATTGAAGCCTCAGCCTCTGAGAATCTCATTTTTGTCAAGTATAATAGTTTACTCTCCTCATCAGAATCAGAATTCAGGATTTCCTCGGTATCAGAAAAAAAACTATATATATCTGTGAAATCATCCTGAAAAATCACTTCATAATCAGATGAGTTGTTATCAGAATCAACATGTTGCATGGGTGCGGATTTTTGATGAGCCTGTACCACTGTATATGTAATCTTGCCATTGCATCAGATTACTATTCGCATAAATTGGTTTCTCTCCCACAGAAAAGTATATTTCAGAGATGACCTTCACTGAAAGATGATAAGCCACTGTGTCAACCTGGAATGAATGATTGAATACTTCTTAAGTTTATGACAACATAAAGAGAATTTCTCCAGTTACTTGACAACATTGCTGTTCAGTAACACCAGAATGAGAGTATTCAAGATAAACAAATTTGGGGCATGAATAAAGCCACAAGTACAACAGTGTATTGTCAAAATTAGACCTCGTGGGGATCATGATATTCAAGTCAAACAGACATTGAGAGTCAACCAGAAGCAGAATATTGGGGCATATCGAAAGCCCATTTCAGACAGAAATGTTTCATGTGGGACATCTTGAGGACCCATTTCAACCAGAAATATAATATTGGGGCATTTTGAAGGCTCATAACAATATGAATATTTGGGCATTTTGAAGGTTCATCTCAATAAGAAGTAATGTTGAGCATACTTTTAGCATCTGTATCAGCAAATGTTGGGGCATTTTAAAGGTTCCTTCAGACAGATCCATGTGGGGCATTTTGAAGGCTCAGATTAACAAGAAGCAAATGTTAGGGCATGCTGAAACCCCATTTCAATCAGAATCAAGAATATTGATATATTTTGAATGCTTATATTAGCAAATGTTGGGGCATGTTGAAGGCCCATATCATCCTGTGTCAAGATCATTGATTTGAACAAATATTTCCAATGAGACAGAAAGATATGAAGAATGAAAATGGTGAAACAGTGACAGTCGAGCTGACTATACATAATTGCTTCGTTCATCAGGCAGTTACATTATGATCATGTTGTTGAACAAATGTTTACTCAACAAGTATGTTTTCAAATACCTAATCTTCTTAACCGTATGTCACATGATAGTATGTTCTTTTTTAAGCTACATTACGGTTGCATGAATAAAGATGATCCCCAGGCAGACTACTCGATCCAGGGTTCAGTTCCTCAAGATTTCAGCTTTGAATTTTGTATTCTGTGTGTCGGTGACAATTGAAAATATTTCTTTGAGATTCCTGGCAGTTAGTTTCAACCATACTATTGGGATTATGAAGCTGTTTTTCACATCAGTTTTTTACTTGATGACATTGAAGAGAGAAGCTCGACTTACATATATTAACATTTCTCGTTGTTACTGGGGTCATTATTGTTAGCCAGGCTGAACTGAGTTTTTATCTATTTTGGGTTATCACGTGCGTTTCATCCCCAGCAGCAAGAATTTCATGAACCTTTTTCTGTACATGGATCCTACAGTTGATGTGTTTTTACTTCCTACAAAGATCATTATAGAAGAAAACGTGATCAGTATCACATTTGTCTTTGCCCGAGATGATATCAAGATCAATTAGTGTCTCCTATTCAATTCGACACCAGCATATCTTGTGAATTTGACCAACTTTTTGGTCATACCAACATTACACTTGAATCCCCACTGAGTTTTTGTTCTCAAATAGTCTTGTGACATCATTCAAAAGCTTTGAACACTAGGCAAAGAGCTTCAATGATTGAGAACATCTGAGCAGAAGCCACAAAAAAGGATGAATGTGTTGTCAAATGTTTTACGAAATGTTTTACGAACATCTGAGCAGAAGCCACAAAAAAAGATGAATGTGTTGTCAAATGTTTTACGAACATCTGAGCAGAAGCCACAAAAAAGGATGAATATGTTGTCAAATGTTTTACGAACATCTGAGCAGAAGCCACAAAAAAGGATGAATGTGTTGTCAAATGTTTTACGAACATCTGAGCAGAAGCCACAAAAAAGGATGAATGTGTTGTCAAATGTTTTACGAACATCTGAGCAGAAGCCACAGGAAAGGATGAATGCACTATCAAATGTTTTACGAACCTGCTATTCTGATGCTGAACCAATGTTACGATCATATGGTTTCCATTTATTGATCCAAGATGAAATCTGTCTTCTTCAACCCCAAGATTAGAAGTAAGATATAATGAAGATTTCTTTCCACATAAGGGAGAGCTGAAATTTTAACAACAAGAAACTATTTGAACGACAGGTTGTGGTTAAGCATCTCGACATGATATGGTTCAAGTTGCCTTGTTCGAGAACCAATTAAATGTGGAGACATGAAAGGAATTGGAATAAATCTTCCTTATGATGTGTTTCAAGAGTCAAATCAGAACAGACTCTACTCCCCTAATTAATCCCCGCTGAGTCACATATCTACATCTACACTCTTCAAAGATGATAGATTCTCTTTTTAAAGATGATAGATTCTCTTTTCAAAGATGAAAGCTTTATGGGATTTCTACACAAGTCCAAGCAAATAAAGTTGGTTTTATCTAAGACAAAATGGGGCATCAGGGTCATAATTTTGACTACGACAAGAGTTCCACAAGTGAAACATTTCTTCTAAGACTTAAATGAAGAAAAGAAGGCACCACGATACAAGTTGATCAGATGATTCTGCAGAAATGCAAGCTTGATAGCATAAGTTTCTACACTGATATCTAGAGGTAACCCTGGCAATAAATGATGAAGTGAAGGAAGACCAAGTTCACCACTTTGAAGTCAAATGAAGATTGCATCAACATTCATGTATTCATAAGAACATCATTTGCACAATAGACAATGCATTACATTGATACATCTGAGTGCATTCAAACATGAAGTTTTACAGATCTTCGGAAGAACAAGAAGATTCATAGTAAGAAATACCTTACAAAAAGAAGGTATTCAAAACCGTAAATACAGGAATCACGCAAACATCTGAAGAATAGATGGACATAATCCACAAAAATGAGCATTATCTTGAGATTGGGGCATGTTACCCAATCAACATGATGTTTCCACACAAAAAAACATAATGAGAAAACGATTTTCATAGTTTCTCATTTTATCTTTTCTAAAATAAAATTGTTGAAAAGTAAGAAAACAATTTTCTTAGTTTTTTTACTTAGTAAACTATTTCCAACAACCTTATCTTGAGATTGGGGCATGTTACCCAATCAACATGTTATTTTGAAAAATAATGAGAAAACGATTTCCATAGTTTCTCATTCAATCTTTTCTAAAAATGAAATTGTTGAAAAGTAAGAAAACGATTTCCTTAGTTTTTTTACTTAATAAACTATTTCCCACATTTGTAAGTCCTTCAGTGCATGATGTTTCCAAAAAGCCTTCGGGATCTTTTTGATGTTTTCAAAGCCTTAGGGTCATCTGTAAGTCCTTCAGTGCATGATGTTTCCAAAAAGCCTTCGGGAGCTTTTTGATGTTTTCAAAGCCTTAGGGTCATCTGTAAGTCCTTCAGTGCATGATGTTTCCAAAAAGCCTTCGGGATCTTTTTGATGTTTTCAAAGCCTTAGGGTCATCTGTAAGTCCTTCAGTGCATGATGTTTCCAAAAAGCCTTCGGGAGCTTTTGATGTTTTCAAAGCCTTAGGGTCATCTGTAAGTCCTTCAGTGCATGATGTTTCCAAAAAGCCTTCGGGAGCTTTTTGATGTTTTCAAAGCCTTAGGGTCATCTGTAAGTCCTTTAGTGCATGATGTTTCCAAAAAGCCTTCGGGATGTTTTTGATGTTTTCAAAGCCTTAGGGTCATCTGTAAGTCCTTCAGTGCGTGATGTTTCCAAAAAGCCTTCGGGAGCTTTTTGATGTTTTTAAAGCCTTACGGTTATCTGTAAGTCCTTCAGTGCATGATGTTTCCAAAAAGCCTTCGGGAGATTTTTGATGTTTCAAAGCCTTAGGGTCATCTGTAAGTCCTGCAGTGCATGATGTTTCCAAAAAGCCTTTAGGAGTTTTTTGATGTTTTCAAAACCTTAGGGTCATCTGTAAGTCTTTCAGTGCATGATATTTCCAAAAAGCCTTCGGGAGCTTTTTGATGTTTTCAAAGCCTTAGGGTCATCTGTAAGTCCTTCAGTGCATGATGTTTCCAAAAAGCCTTCGGGAGCTTTTTGATGTTTCAAAGCCTTAGGGTCATCTATAAGTCCTGTAGTGCATGATGTTTCCAAAAAGCCTTTGGGAGCTTTTTGATGTTTTCAAAAACCTTCGGGTCATCTGTAAGTCCTACAGTGCATGATGTTTCCAAAAAGCCTTCGGGAGCTTTTTGATGTTTTCAAAGCCTTAGGGTCATCTGTAAGTCCTGCAGTGCATGATGTTTCCAAAAAGCCTTCGGGAGCTTTTTGATGTTTTCAAACCTTCGGGTCATCTGTAAGTCCTACAGTGCATGATGTTTCCAAAAAGCCTTCGGGAGCTTTTTGATGTTTTCAAAAACCTTCGGGTCATCTGTAAGCCCTTCAGTGCATGATGTTTTCAACATTTCCATCCTGCTCAAAAGAAGCCAAATGAAAAAATTATTGTCTTTTTCGTCTTTGCTCTATTCTTGTTAACACAAGGATGAGCAAAGAGGGGCAGCTGTAGACATTAATTTTTTCATTTAAATTTATTATTATTATTAAAATTATTATTATTAGTATTATTATTATTATAATTATTATTATTATTATTATTTATTATTAATATTAATATTATATATTATTATTATTTAATAAATAATTACAAAACCCGGAGCCCAATAATCAGGCCCGTTTTACACAACCAAAACCGGCCCAATCTAGTCTAGGCATAGCAGAACCCTTTTAGGGTTTCCATCTCATCCCCAGCCGCCAGACGATCTCCACCGTTGGATCTGACAAGATCCAACGGTCCAAAGTTTTACAACAAGAAACCCTAGGGTTATGATACCCTAGGGACCACGCGGCCGCCGCTATCGCCACCACCTCCGTGCCGACGCCCATTGCCACGCCTCCACTTCCAAGTGACCCAACTAGCAGCTGCCAATGCCACTGCCAACGCTCCACCAATGCCACGCCCTCGCCAGAAGCCTCCAGAAGCTTTGCTGCCATGATAACAGCCGCACACGTCGCCTCTATGGTGAGTCACCAGCATAGCTTTGGTGACTCACCGAGCCTTACACCCTTGTAACTGGTCCGACGAGAGCCTCATCGAGGCTATAAAGCCATCACCTGCAAGACGAAAAAAAAAGAGCAAGAAAAGAACGAAGACAGCAACCAACAGACCAGAGAAAACAACGACAAAGATACCCAGCAAGACACAACACAGTAACGACGAGAGCAACCATATCCAAAGAAAATGAAAGACAGAAGGAGAGAAACGGAGAAGAAACTCACCATCGAAGAGCTGCCGAACCACCGTGGAATCAAAAGTTCGGAGGTAAAAAAATTAGATCTACAGGAACCTAAGGGTTTTTAGGGAAAACAAAGACATGAATTAGTCTTAGGGCGTTTAGATCTATATTTTAGGTAAATTTGGGAATTTTCGGCCACCGGAGGCGGTGGTCGGCGGCGGAACTTGCGGCGGATCATGGTTATCGGTCGGTGGTCAGCTCTCTCTCCGGGGAGAGAGTTTAGAGAGAGCAGAGAGAGTTTTCTCTCTCAGAGAAAGAAAGAAAAGAAAGAAATGAGAAAAATGGCACATAAGGGCCGGCCGATTGGGTATTTAAAACCCTCCCCAAACGACGTCGTTTTGGGGAGGGTATTTCTGTAATTTCATAAAGGGTAAACCCCGTCCGTAGTGCTCCAAATTTGTATACCTTTCAATTTAGTCACTAAAAGCAATTTTTGATTATTTTAATTTAGTCTTCTAATTTTATTTTATTTTAATTTAGTCCTTATTAACATATATATATATATATTTAGGTAAATATCAAATTTAGTCCCTTATAGTTTAGTATTTTTTATTTTAATCCCGTATTAATTAATTAGGTTAAATTACACTATTAACCATTATCTTTCATAATATTTCAAATTATTATCTTTATTTTTGATACTTTATATTTAGTTTTATAATTTTAATTTCTTTTATTTTGATCATTATTTAATTACAATATTATTTGTTATCACTTTATATTTTAATTATGGCTTTAATTATTATTTTATTATTATCTTAGTCTTATAAATATATTTATATTAAATATTATAAAAATTATAATTTATTTAAATCATTTTTATGAAAAATTATTACATTTTTAATATTTATTTATTAATATCGAAGAAAAGAACTGTCTTAAAGCACCTAGAAGTTCTTTTCTGATATTCTTAAATAAATAAATATCCTGTTTTTTATAAATTATATATTAATTATTTTTTTAGAAAAAATGTTTTTTTTAGTTATTTATTTATTAATATCGAAGAAAAGAGCTGTCTTAAAGCACCTAGAAGCCCTTTTCTGATATTTCTAAATAAATAAATATTTTATACATATTAATATATTTTCTTTAAATTATTTGAAATAACATAATTATGAATTAAATATATTTTGAATTTTTAAATTTCTAATATTAGAGAATTTATAATTAAAAAGTACCAATTTTGGGCGTTGTAGGGGTGCTAATCCTTCCCTAAACGTAACCGACCACGAATCCCTTTTTATTATTAAAAAGAACGAATTTTTGGTTAAAACGCAGATCAGTTTATCTTTTAATTGATGTTTTCTTAAAAACTCTTTTAAAATATATTTTTTAGGTATTCGACCTACCTGACCCAAAAGGCCGATGGCGACTCCCAAATTATTTTCAAAACCATTTATTCACATCACTTTTCCCGTCAAGTAAATATTTCGTGCCCGGACGAAAACCGGTTACGACAAGTAACAAATTGGTCATTGAAACTGAACACCTATTCATGGCTTAATGCAACAGTTTCAAGTGGATATAGTCCTAGATGAGAAGCTACAGTAGTCATAAAACATGCAGTCGCATAAGCTTTGGTGATCTGTGGCAGAGATTTGTAGAATTTGAAACTAAAATAATCAGAGGATAACCGATGAACAAAATACATTATCAAAGGCAATAACAAGAAAATGAAAATAGACAAAAGGCCATTATCTTATAAATGAAGAAAATAACATTGGAACAACTTGCTTTCAGCAGAGAGGTCCATCCTGAATATCTCACATTTATTGAGTATTGACTATTATGAGTGTTTAAATACAATTCATAATTTTTTCATTAAATAATTAGAATTATGATTCACACATGTGATTGTTGCTACTCATTTACAAATTTATTTTTGTGTTAACATGTATCTATTACATGTAAACATGTTTTTGGATAAATTTTTTTATAATATTTGAAAGAATTAAATATTTTTATCAGAATTTTATAAATTTCTATTTATAGGTGTTACTGAATATAAAATAATATTTTTTTCATTAATGATATAACATTTATTGGGATTTTTATTGATTTGTTACTTTTGACACTCCGGTAAATAATAAATTTTTTCTTTTTTTTTATTAATCTGGGATAAGTACAATACAATATTTATTTTAAGATAACTTGCAATTATTTAACATTAAAAGCTCACACCCCTGACGTTCATGGTGCTCGAACTCGGGTCTCAAGGAACGATAACCATTTCTTTTTCTCATTTTATATGAAGTAGAATGAATCATATTTTTAAGACACTTTCTCTCTTATTTTTTTTCTTTCTGAGAAGAATAATAGCAGTTGGGTTCTATTTTGTTTTATTCAGGTATATACATATTAAATTTTTTAGTTAAAATCAAGAACGACATGTACTTCACTATTACAATAATCATTAAAATGATGATTTTTCATGATACGAGAATTTTTTTAAATTTATTACTTATTAGTGTTGGAGGTGGCAAACGGTCATTCGGATCAAATTTTGTTGGATCATTTCGGTTTGAGTTATTTTGGTTTAGACTTAATTCGCATCGGGTCATTTTGTATTTTGGTTTATTACTTATAGTAAGTTGGGTCGATTTGGGTATCAGGTCGGGTCAATATGGGGTCGGTTGATTTCGGGTCGGATCAAATTAGGTCGGTTGATTTTTGGGTCGAATCAATATCCGATTAGTTATTTTAATTTTATGTCAACTTTAGATATTAAGGTCAATTCAAGTTAAATTGGATGTAAGTCAAATCAAGTATATATAGAATTATTGATATATTTTTGTAAAAATTGTGTCATTCCTTTTTAAATCTTATCATTTGTGTTCAATTTCATTCAAAGTCAATTATCATTTAAGAATTACAATTTAATTCAAACTCGACCTATAAGATATGTTAGAGTTTGTGAAATTTTTTTATTGATCTAGACTGAAAAGTTGGTACGATATATTTGATTAAAAAAATAAAACCTTTTTAATTACAAATTTTATTATTTATTAAAATTTTAAATTTGGTACATAACGTTTAATTATAAAATATAATAATTTTATTAAACTTAAAAGTAATAGTAATATATATATATATGTCGATACTCGATTTTTCATCCCGTTATTATTATTATTATTATCATTATTATTATTATTTATTAATATTAATATTGCTTTTGTAGGCCATGCAAGCAGCCAATCATCATTTTCTTACATGAGATATTCATACACAGGATTGGTGAAATATCATTTTCTTACATCTAGGGGTGGACCACACATGAATATGGCTTTTGCATTATGTCCAAGTGGATTTTCCTTTTCCCATAAGTAAAAAAAATGACAGATTTGGCACCACCACTGAAAAACTACATGCCACACCATCCATGCTTCCTTATCTTCCATCAAAAGTCAGCAAAACATGCACCAACCACCCAAGTCAAAAATATTCGACAAACCTTTACCTAAACTTTGAAATAAAAATAAATCCCGGAAATTATGGGATTAAAACATACCTGCTTCAGCTCTAATACGAGGAAGAAGGAAAAAGATGGATTCGAAGCAACCATAAATACGAGGGAGAGTGCAAGATGGAAGGGGGATGAGAAAACAGAAACAGAAAATTAACCAAAAAAAAGCAAGACATTCGAAGGGCCATCAACAAACAGCAATCAGGGGGAAGCAATTCACAGGATTCGAATAGGGGGTGACCATTCGAACAAGGGAAACAAACAGAGAAGCAATGTAAGGGATTTACCCCTCCATTCAAAATCAATAGAGAAACATTTTCATCCTATTTTTGTTCCATACATAGATCCAGAGAAAGCATTTTATTTTTTTTATTCTCATTCGAAAACCATAAAAAAGAACTCAACATCTCAAAGGTATATTAGACATTTTTTATTACTTTAAAATGAAAACAAGTATGAAATAAAGAGAGATTAAAAGGCAAAACTAAAAACTAGAGTGTTTACCTTCGTAGGAATTGGGGCTTGCATGCGTTTGATAGACTCGGCGTGGGGTGTAGCCATGGTAGTCACCATAATTGTTGTTTGAAGTTTCTGGTTAACAAGAAAAATGAGGGAGAGAGTGGATAAGAAAGGGGGTTGTGCGGCTGATATGGGTTTAGTTTAGAATAAGTTTAGTATTAGGTTTTTTAAATTAAGAGATATATAGCAACTTTAGGGTAAATTAGTTTTTTAGTCCTCTAAGTTTTAGCGCGAATTTGCACTTTAGTCACTCGAAAGGGCTTATTTCGAATTTATCTATTGGTATTTGTCTTGATTTAGTTATTTTCCAAATTTACATTTTAGTTATAATTTTCAGGGTTATTTGATATTAGGGTAATAGTATATTTATTTATAATTCATTTAAGTCATCAAATCAATTTGTGCATGTTTATAATTTTGTCTCTTTAGTTTATACACGTTTAATTTTGGTCCCAAGTTAGTGTATTTAATTTTTGCTGAATTTAGACATTTGACCTTTACATTTTTGCATGTTTCTTTTAAGTCTTATATATGTTTAGAGGTTTATTTCAATTTAAGTACATGGAATGTGATAGTTTATGTTTTATAACTTGATTTGTATCTAATCTATGATTTTAATTTTTAAGCTTCACCAAATCTTTCTCCTCGTGTTATGGTTGGTTTATTTGTGATTGATGATAGTGATAAAGTAGGTAAGATTTGTTGAAGTGGTTTATCTGCCCATTTATTTTCAACCTTTATGTTTCTTTTTATTTTTTATGACAATCTAGGTGTAAAGGTGATATTACAAACTTTAAAAATGAATTAAATGGTTCCATAATAGTTTTAGTAAATTATATTTATATTAAGTAAATTTGTTAATTATTTTGTTGTATATATATATATATAAATTAATTAAGAAATATAAATCTTGTTTTCATTTGTTTTAATAAGTTAACGCCGTGAACATTAAGTTTTTGTTATATTATTATAATATATTTTTATTTAACCTCAAAGTGGATTATTTTTATTTTGTTAACATTATTTTATATATTTACATTTTCTTTGACATTATTTGTATCATTTTATTAATTAGTAGTGTTATAATTTGCATGATGTCCTCACGTGCATAACTCGATATTATTACATAAATTGACTAAGGGTAATATTCTAGCATTTTAATATTGTCGTAAAGTGACTGTCTTAACGGATAAGAAAGTTACTTTGATAATTTTAAAATGAAAGTCTATCCCATCAAGTGATACCAATTAAATTGAATCCATCTTATAAAATTTGGGGATTGAGGAAAAGATCGTATTCTTTTAATTAAATTCATCGAGAAAAGACAGTTAAATCGAATCTATGGTCTCGTCTCTTGATATTTAATTAATTGAATATCATTGTTCTCATTAAATATTGGTAAATAAATAATTAATCAATTGTTTGATGGTTTTTTTTTTACTTTTGCATGTGTTTTAAAGGGTTTTCAAAATAAGAATGTTCGATCATAAATAATTAAATATTATCATTTTATCTCTAAAAATTATTTTGGGTGTTATTATTTTGAAATTTAAAATGAAATTTTAATATTTTTTATTTCGATTGGAGTAAGAATCGATTGCTTCAAGGTATGATAGATCATTTCTTCTCGATAGGAAATAATTAAATATTATTATTCTTTCATCCAAAATTTTGAAAAATATTATTTTAGGGGATCATAAATCAAATTAATTTTGAACTTATACATTTTATTACAAAGACAATTAATTAATCGACTAGGTACCGATTTAGGGCACTGTGGGGGTGCTAATCCTTCCCCACGTGTAACAGACTCCCGAACTCATTTTCTGGTAACACGGACCTAAATTTGTTGTTTTAATTAAAATTAATTTTTATTTAAAATGACAAAACGTTTTTGGGTGCCCAATCACACCTTAATAAAAGATTGGTGGCGACTCCTCGAACCGTATTTTTATCATAAAGGAATTTCCAAATTTTCGAAACGAGAGGTTTTTTAATCACATTCATTTTTAATTTAAATTTAATCTAAAGAGAATAATTAAAAATTGGTGTGGTTTCCAAAATCTCACACGGAAAAAAACCTTTTCGACAGCTTGGCGACTCCACTGGGGATTTTTTTTAGAGAGTCAGGCCGATAATTGATTAATTAATTGTCTTTGCAAATAAAAAATACAAGTTCGTTCTAATTTGGTTTTTGATCCCTTGTTTTGTTTTAAATAAGTTTTGTTTGCTTTTTGACTCTTAATTTGCTTAACCACTAAATAGTTGTACTGATCTGTTTGCTAATGTTGTCAGATTAAATAATTGTTCAGGGTCTTGAGTTTTATGTTTAGTGTTGTTTGCTTTGTTTCGCTTTTCCTCACACACTGCACAAATGCATTCGCATAACATGAGCTAAAACCCCACTCCGTCCTATTTAAGTAGGAGAAAGTAACTAATCCCTCGTGTGGTTTTCACCTCCGTGCGGGATAGTGAAATGCTCCTTGAACTCATGCCTTATGATCCTCGTGAGGTTTTCACCTCCGCAATGACATAAGGAAGTATGTCCCCTCAAATTGAACTCAATCTGAAAGCCTGTGATGGGCTAGGATTGAGGGTTCGGTAGCCCAAGGGGGCACCGGCAAAGGACAATTCGAGGACCCTTTACTTTAGAACCGAACCAGCATATAGTGAACATAGAGCCCAAATTTAGGTCGAGCCTGACTTGAAACTTAGGAGTCCCGTGAGGAGGGTACACAAGGAAAAGTTTTTGAGTCATTTATTTTCACTTTTTGAATAAATGTATGCGAACTAGAAATCAGGCGGTTATGATTATTTTCCTGAACAAACATGTGAATTAGATATCATGCGGTTAGGATTTTTGTGAATAACAAAAGCATATGGGTAGAAATCATGACTGGGTAGGATCTACTAAAGCATGATTGGGTAGCTAACATGTAGGGTAGGTTTTATCGATAAATTGATTTATGTTTAGTCAATTCATTTATGATTACTGACCGATTTTCTTTCTTTTTGTTTACTTTATCCTCATCTTGCATTGCACTATTCATTTCATTGGTGTTGATCCATGACTGATGTCCATATAGAAGACTAGTATTATGGAACGAATGATTCAAAAAGTAGAGGACAATGCAGACATCTTGATATGGTCCGAGCAGTCTCAACTAAAAAATGGAGACAGTTTATCACCAGGGTATATATCAGAGCTGAGAGGGTATACTCACATCAACGTTTGTCAGAATGATCTGAACGAACTGAAAGAGATTTGGGGAAGATGGGAAGCGTTCGATAAGCAATTGTTCTATCAACTCCATGGTGATATTTCATATCTCCTTGATATCCCGATTGATCAAAATTTGTTTAGAGCACTAGCTCAGTTTTGGAATCCTGCTTATACCTGTTTTACATTTGGCCGAGTAGACATGACACCTACTATAGAGGAGTATCGTGCCTTGATTCGCTGTCTGAGGTTCCAAGTAGACAAAGTATACACCAAACCCCCAAATACTCATTCATTTAAGAAGAAACTTATTCTGATGACTGGCATGAGTGAAGAATGGGTTATGAGAGGCATAAAAAAGAAAGGAGACCGCGAATGCGTTACTTGGACCCTTATGAGAGATTTGATTGACTGTCATCCTGATCGAAGAAAAAAGATTGACTTCTTTGCTCTAGGTATCTATGGATTGGTTATTTTCCCGAGAGTTCTCGGGCATATTGATGTATCAGTGGTAGACCTTTTCGAAAGATTGGATAGACTTGTGGATCCTGTTCCAGCTATTCTGGCAGAAACATTTCGTTCCCTGAGCTCTTGCCGAAGAGAAGGGGAATGACGATTCATAAGTTATGCACCATTGTTGTTAACCTGGATCCTTAGTCATTTCAAACACGTCGAGAGAGCACCTGGTCGGGTCTTCTTAAATGGTTTTTCACCGTTGAAGGATTTCATTTCTCGGCAGTGGCTGGGGGTTTTACTGAGGAAAAGTGGATGATCATTTTCAAAAGTATCCGAGACAGTGACATATTATGGCGTACCTCATGGAATGTCTCATCTGACACATTGTATCGATGTGGAGATAGAGATTGGGTTCCATTACCTGGTATTTGGGGATCTGTAGGGTATGCCCCATTACTGGTTTCCCGACAATTTGGGTCGAGACAGTTTATTCCGGCAACAAGGGAGTTATCTAACTCTGAGTTCGCATTCAGGGGAGAACTGTATAAGAATAAAGTTAAAGGGGTCACTAATGCTTGGAGACACACCCATCGGGTAAATCTCTTTACTTTTGAGTCAAGGCTATCTCGAGGATACGAGGAGTGGAGAAGCAACCGAGTTAATGATAATATTCCATTAGGCAATCAAGAGAATATCCAATCTATGGAAGAACACCTCAGGGTGATCCCGTCTCCGCTCGAGCAAGCCAGGCTTGATTTTGAGGCAGAAAGGAAACAATGGAGAGTAACTTTGCAAAAGCTAGAATATGAAGTGTATCAGAAAGGACTGGAGACTGACATCCAAAAGAGTCGAGCTGATCGGATTGAAAAAGTGGAGAAGCAACTTAGATTGGATTTCAATGACCTCCATTTATCACACCAACGAATGATCAAAGATCATGCATCTTCTAGCTCTAGTAAGTCTTCTACTGAATGGAGGCAAGAAGTGGCAGGACTGAAAAGTGAAGTTGGGGAAAGTAGTGAAGAAATCAAACGGAGTAGACATCAGGCCAAATTACTCTTGAGAGACAAAAATGCCCTTGAACAACAATTGCAAGAGAATCAGACCCAGAATGAGAAATTAAAGAATAGGGTCTTGAGCTTAGAGACTGTTTTGCAACGATATCGAAGTCGAGAAAGTAGTTCACATGCTGAAGTGGGAAGATTGACGAAGCGTGCGAATGAACTCGAGGCCTTAGTTCAAGATTTGCAAAGAAGAGAAAATGAACTTCCATTGGTCCCTTATGAAGGAGTTATGCAATGGCGCTATCGTTGGGAGTAGGCTCAGCGGAGAGTTAAGCAAAGGGAGGATCTCATTGCAAGATACCTATAGCAAGCTCAAAGAGTGGCTCAGCACTTGGTTGATCTGTCACAGGAAGCTGATAATGTGATTGAAGAACTGGATCCAGAGGAAGAAGAAAACCAGAAGATAGTGGAATTACTGGGACATATCCAACAATTAGGAGAGATAGCTCTATTGTATCTGTGATCTGTTTAATCCTTGTAATTGAGCTTCGTTTCCAATATAAAAAGTTGTTCTAAGGAATCGTCCCAGAATCAACACCTTATATTGCATTCATCTTGCATATACATTGCATTTCCTTTTATGAATAACATTCTAATCACATTTTTCACACCTCATTAATAAAACACCATGATTAATAAAAAATATTGTGGCAGAATATTGGACACTTATAAGCATCCATACAACACGCGAAAAAAGGCAATGGATGATAGAATTGTCAATATAGAGAAGGTTCAAGCTGAAATGCAAGAGAATTTAAAGAAAGCGCAAGAGGAAATGCGCGAACAGATAATGAAGGCTCAAGACGACATGATGGAAAAGTTGGTTAGTTTGCTACAAGGAAATAGTGTGGTCCAAGGAGAGGCTCCAGTTATCGGTCCTGCTGCTGAGGAACCTTTATATCCCCCTGGCTTCACACAACCGTATATCCACACACAACAAGCCACGACCATTCAACCGAAAAAATACAAGTAAACCTACCTGGTTCTTCCACGAACCTACAACCAATTGAAGATGTCCTTGATTTGGATGAGGAAGACAAAAAAGAACATGATAAGGAGATTAAGAAAGAATGGGAACAAATGAAGCATGAATTTCGAGCTATGAAAGAAGATGCTAGCTTATATGGAATTGACGCCAGAGAGCTAAGTCTGGTCCCTGATTTAGTGTTACCACCGAAGTTCAAAGTTCCAGACTTCGAGAAATTTGATGGCACCAGTTGTCCTTCTGCACACATTACCATGTTTTGCAGAAAAATGACAGGCTATGTGGGAAACGATCAGCTATTAATTCATTGTTTTCAAGAGAGCCTGACAGGCTCAGCATTCCGTTGGTATAATCAGCTAAGCCGAGCTCAGATTAAATCCTAGAAGGATTTGGCTAAGGCTTTTCTAGAGCAATATAAGCACGTAAAAGATGTGAGGCCGAATCGAATTCTGTTGCAGAGTATGGAAAAAAGATCCAATGAGAGTTTCAGGCATTATGCCCAAAGGTGGAGAGATGTGGTTGTACAAGTTCATCCACCATTAGAAGAGGAAGAAACCAATATTTTTTTTATAAATACTCTGAGGGCCCCGTTCTTTGGACATCTCATTGGAAATTCGTCCAAGAATTTTGCTGATATGGTTAATACAGGAGAAATGATCGAGATGGCGATCAAAAGCGGGAAGCTAGACGGGGGAGAATCTAGCCGAAAGCTTCCAGTGAGAAGAAAAGATAATGAGGTCAGTAATGTGAAGAAATATGATTCTAATAACATTACAGTATCTCGACCACCGGCCACTGCGTCGTCAGCATTAAATCCTGTCCAGCAAGGAGTGAAAGAACCAAGACAGGAAAGAGAAAGGGTTCAATTTGACCCTATCCCCATGACCTATAAAGAATTATTCCAGATCCTGTATGACAAACATGTGGTGTCACCTTACCACACTTCTCCAATACAACCTCCTTACCCAAAATGGTTTGTCATCAATGCTCAATGTGAGTATCATGCGGGTGCATCGGGGCATTCAATTGAAAATTGTCTGGCCTTTAAAAAGTTGGTGCAGAGATTAAGATAAAGAAATATCATCAATTTCGGTGATAGTGAGTAGTCGAATGTGGCTCATAACCCATTGCCGAACCATGCAGGGACAGGGGTTAATGTTGTTATTGAAGAAAGAGTGAACAAAGTCATAACCAAAGTCAATGAAGTGAAATCAGCCATGCATTGGGTATGGGGGAAAATGGTCAAAATAGGTTGGTTGACCTTTAATGTTAACGGGAGTAAGCATGCTTGCCCCTACCACCGTTGTGAGGATCATGTCATTCAAAACTGTGATGAGTTTAAGGCTTTGGTTCAAAGGCTGATGGATAGTAAAGACATGGAATTTTACCATGAAGTTATGGAGGAGGAATAGGTAGAGATTTGTGCTTCCGAGGATACATCCAAAGGAGTCTATAATTCCAACTACCCTCTAGTTATTATGCCGAAAGCCCGTACAGTATAGAATATAACCCCAAAAGTGATGATCATACCCACGTCGTCCTTTCCCTATAAAGATAGCAAACAGGTCCCCTGGAGGTACGAGTGCCATCTAGGTGATGTTGGTGTTTCAAAGGGTGCCAAGGAAGAGGTGGATGAGGTAGGCCACTTCACCAGAAGTGGGAGGTGTTATTCTCCTAATCCGACCAATGAACCCGAAAAAATAGCAACCCCGGATAAAGGAAAAAAGGTCAAGATACAGCTGAAAGATGATGAGCCAACAATTAATGAGCCTGTAACTGAGAACGAAGTTGTGGAGTTTTTAAAATTTTTGAAGCATAGCGAGTACAGCATCGTCGAGCAACTACACAAGTTGCCAGCTCGTATCTCAATCCTGGCTCTACTATTAAGCTCTGAGGCACATCGAAATGCCTTGATGAAAGTCTTGAATCAGACCTTTGTGCCAAAAGATGTGCCAGTAGAAAAGATAGACCGGTTGGTTACAAATATTCAAGCAGACAATTTCATCTCTTTCTCTGATGATGAAATCCCGTCCGGAATGATGGGCAATCCTAAAGCCCTACACATTACCATCAGGTGAAAGGGACATGTGTTATCGCGAGTACTAATCGACAATGGCTATGCCCTGAATGTGATGCCATTAGTGACATTGAAAAAACTGCCGGTTGATAGTACATACATGAGAAATTGCCAAAGCATCGTTCGAGCTTTTGACGGAACAAAGAAGGAGGTGCTGGGGAAGATCGATATTCCTTTAACCATTGGCCCATCAACCTATGAGGTCGAATTCCTTGTAATGGATATAATGCCTTCCTATAGCTGCTTGTTAGGAAGGCCTTGGATCCATCAGGCAGGAGTTGTGCCATCCACTTTGCATCAGAAACTCAAATTTGTAATTGAGGGGAGACTGGTATGCCTTAATGCTGAGGAAGATATCATTGCTTCCATATCTACTACCGCTCCATATGTTGAAATAGATGAAGATGCAGTCGAATACTCTTTCAGAGCCTTGGAATTCATTAATGCCACCTTTGTTGCCGAAAGAAAGAAAATTCCGAAGCCTAGGCTATCCAATTGTACCAAAATGGAACTGAAAATGACTATGGGAAGAGGAGCCAAGGTTGGAAGAGGGTTGGGAAGCCGCCTACAAGGAAATATTAGTCCAGTTTTTCCTGGTATTAAGCGAGACCGTTTTGGTCTGGGATATTACCCGACCTTAAAGGAAAAGTTGAAAAATGTTCAAAAGAGCCAGGAAAGGAGGAAAGCCATGTTAGTCGGGGAAGATATTAAGTGGGAACCCATGAATTTCCCATTGTTGCGTGACACCTTCATATCTGGGGGGGTCATATGTTTCAGGGGAGTCGATCATCAAAAGAGTCTGTTATTGAAAATACCCTGAAGGATTTGGGCATAAATATGATATCAGAGGAAGGAATCGAAGATGGAAGGGCTATGGGCATCTATCCCGCACCACCAGGCTTTGTGCTAAACAATTGGACTGCAGAAGAATTACCTGTAGTTTACAAAACTATTTCAGAGTAATGCACAAAAACTTTCCCTATTGTTTAAACCCTGAGGCAATAGGTGATCTCTTGTAAGGGGTTAATCTATCTATTTTTTTTAAATAAATGATGCATTCCTCTTAATTCACGAAATGGCAAATATCATCATTTCCATTCTTTTATTTATTTATTTATTTATTTCTTTTTTATATATTATTATTTCATTCTATTTTGATATGGGATAGATTCTCCTGTATTTGTATATGAATATATCCTCTCGTTCGTTATTCTTTCAGGACCTCCGATATCAATAGTATGAATGCTGATGAGTCTGACCTGAAGATAGATTTCGAGTTGCCCATATGTCAAGGGGAAATTGAAGGTTATGATAGTAATGAGGGAAGCCACTTATCTTCTGAACTACTAAAAATGGTAGAAAGAGAAGATAAACAAATTCTGCCTCATGAAGAGCCCATTGAGATCTTGAACCTAGGATCAGAAGAGGATAAAAAGGAGATAAAGATTGGCACCATCATATATGCTGAGGGATGACAAAATCTGATTCAGCTGCTTCGAGAGTACAGAGATGTGTTCGCTTGGTCGTATGAGGACATGCCAGGTTAGATACTGAATTAGTGGTACATAAATTGACAATAAAGCCTGAATGTAAACCGGTACAACAAAAGCTCAGAAGGATGCGACCCGAAATGTTACTTAAAATTAAAGAAGAAGTAAAGAAACAATTTGATGTTGGGTTCCTAAAAGTAGCCAAGTATCCGGAATGGGTAGAGAATGTTGTTCCAGTACCAAAAAAAGATGGAAAAGTTCGTATGTGTGTCGACTACAGAGATCTTAATCGGGCCAGTCCGAAAGATAATTTCCCGCTGCCACATATAGACACTCTGGTGGACAATACAGCTGGAAACTTTCTATTTTCATTTATGGATGGGTTTTTATGTTACAATCAAATAAAGATGCATCCAGATGATATGGAAAAAACTATATTTGTCACCATGTGGGGTACGTTCTGTTACAAGGTGATGTCGTTCGGACTAAAGAATGTAGGGGCAACCTATCAAAGGGCCATGGTAACACTATTCCACGACATGATGCACAAGGAAATAGAGGTTTGTGTCGATGATATGATTGTTAAAGCTAAAACGGAGGAAGAACACATCAAGAATCTGAGGAAACTCTTCCAAAGATTAAGGAGCTGCCAGTTAAAACTCAATCCAAGCAAGTGTACCTTCGGGGTAACATCGGGAAAACTCTTGGGGTTTGTAGTAAGCAAAAAAGGGATTGAAGTAGATCCTAACAAGGTCAAAGCTATTCAGAATTTACCACCCCTAAAAACACAAAAAGAAGTTCGAGGATTTCTGGGAAGATTAAACTACATTGCCCGATTTATTTCACAATTAACTGAGAAGTGCGATCCCATTTTTCTCCTTCTCCGTAAAAATAACCCAGGGGTATGGAATGATGATTGCCAGGGAGCTTTTGAAGCAATAAAAGGATATTTGTCGAATGCTCCAGTATTAATGCCACCAATATCCGGTAAACCATTAATCCTCTACTTATCAATCTTTGAGAATTCAATGGGGTGCGTATTAGAGCAGCATGATCAAACTGAGAAAAGAGAAAGAGCAATTTACTACCTCAGCAAAAAGTTTAGTGATTGCGAGACAAGGTACTCACCAATAAAAAAGTTGTGTTGTGCTTTAGTTTGGACTACCCGAAGGCTCAGACAATATATGTTGTATCACTCTACTTGGCTCATATCTAAACTTGATCCTCTGAAATATATAATGGATGTACCTGCTTTATCTGGAAGATTGGCTCGTTGGAAAATCTTATTGTTGGAATTTTATATCCAATATATAAGCCAAAAAGCAGTTAAAGGAAGTGTTGTGGCCGATTTCATTGTAAGTAGGGTTTCTGAAGAGTATGAACCACTGAACTTCGATTTTCCAGACAAAGATTTAATGGTTATTTCAACAGAGAATGCAGTTTCCTTTACTAATGAACAATGGAAGATGAATTTCGATGGTGCCTCTAATGCTTTAGGGCACGAGATTGGGGAAATTCTCATCTCACCTTGTGGAAAACACTATCCTTTCACCAGCCGATTGAATTTTGATTGCACAAATAACATGGCCGAATATGAAGCATGTATTCTGGGTCTGAAAGCTGCCATTGAGCGTAAAGTGAAAATACTCGAAGTGTACGGAGATTCAGCCCTGGTAATTTATCAACTCAGAGGTGAATGGGAAACAAAAGATACGAAGTTGGTGGAATACCGGAAGTTGGTCTTAGAGCTCATTAAAAAATTCAAGAGGGTGATATTTCATTATCTCCCCAGAGAAGAGAATCAAATGGCGGATGCTCTGGCCACTTTGGCAGTAGCTTTCAAAGTCAATGAATATTCAAGCATGATGCCTATTACGATGGAAGCTTATGGGTATCCAGCCCATTGCTATAGCATAGAAGAGGAAGAGGATGTAAATCCCTGGTATTACGATATCCTGCAATATATTAAAAATCAAAGCTACCCTAAGCATTCCATTGAGAATGACAAAAGAACTATTCGAAGAATGGCGGCAGGATATGTGCTTGATGGTGAGGTCTTGTACAAGAAAAGTCATGATCAAGTCTTGTTACGGTGTGTGGATGCCAAAGAAGCCAGAACAATCATTGAAGAGGTGCATGAAGGAGTATGTGGTACCCATGCTAATGAACATGTAATGGCTAAACAAATAATGAGATTTGGATATTATTGGTCAACTCTGGAAACTGATTGTATCAATTTCTCCAGAAAATGTCACAAATTCCGGATTTATGGAGATAAGCTCCACACCCCTCCTCATCCATTACATGTAATGAATGCTCCGTGGCCATTCTTTATGTGGGGCATGGATGTCATTGGGCAAATTTCACCCAAAGCTTCTAATGGCCATCGTTTCATATTTGTGGTAATAGACTATTTCACTAAGTGGGTAGAAGCGGCATCCTATGCAAATGTCACTCAGTCAACAGTTTGCAAGTTCTTGAAGAGAGAAATTATTTGTCGGTATGGGCTACCAGAAAGGATTGTCACTGACAATGCCTTGAATTTAAATAATAAGATGATGGAGTCAGTGTGTAAACAATTCCAAATTAAACATCATAATTCCACCACTTATCGCCCAAAGATGAATGGAGCGGTAGAGGCAGCCAATAAGAACATCAAGAGGCTCATACAGAAAATGACTGAGACTTATAGAGATTGGCATGAGAAGTTACCATTCGCTCTGTTTTCCTATCGAACTTCAGTGAGGACGTCTACTGGGGCAACTCCATTTTCTTTAGTTTATGGTATGGAGGCTGTGTTACCCATCGAGGTTGAGATTCCGTCACTACGACTGCTGTCAGAGGTTAAGTTAGATGAAGCAGAATGGGTGCAAGATAGGTATGATCAATTGAACCTGATTGAGGAAAACAGATTAAAAGCTATTTGTCATGGGCAAATGTACCAGAAACGTATGATAAGGGCACATAATAAAAAGGTTTATCCACGAGAGTTTCAAGAAGGAGACTTGGTGCTAAGAAAGATTTTGTCAATTCAGAAAGACTTTCGAGAAAAATGGATGCCAAATTGGGAATGACCTTATGTGGTAAAGAAGGCCTTTTCTGGAGGAGCTTTGATCCTCACCGAGATGGATGGACCAGAGTTATCTAACCCTGTGAATGCTGATACAGTCAAGAAGTATTTCGCCTGAAAAAATGAATGGAAAAATGAATGGAAAAAATGAAAAAAAAAAAAAAATGAGGAAAAAGGAAAAGAAAAATAAAAGAAGGGTTCAAGATAAAAACATGTAAAGGGCGTCTTGAAACCAGAAAAGGTCTCATGTTGAAAACCCGTAAAGGTTGGCTTGAGAATGGTGTAAATTCAGAATTCGTGCATGGTGGAGGTTCTGAATTAGTTTTGAAAGCTTGATATGATAGTCATGGGTTAGGGTTGGAAATTGAAAAGCTTGGATAACAAGAAAGTAAACGAGACTCAAACGTTGGCTTATGATATCCAACAGTAGGGAATTTGGCAGTACAGGGGGAACTTCACACCCTTACGCATTACCACAATCATCAAGATCCCCTTGACAGAAGCTACACTCAGGTCTTTTTACGGCGTGTCATTTCAAAAGCATTCGTATTATTGATGTCTGAGGACGCCTACTGTGTTTTTTATTATTCCAGTTAAAGTTTGCCATGTATTCATCCAAAAACTCTTTATTTATAAATAAAAAGATGTTTTTAACCACGTTGCAAGCATACTTATTGAAAATAAAAACATGTAGATTAACTCGGGAAACATGAGGTCATTGTGCATTATTGTATAAAAAGTTTTGGAAAATACAGATATTCTAAAGCCGAAAATGGTTTTAGCATAAGGCTTATGCAATGTCATACCACAAGAAGTTAAAGCCTTGGGATATACTTGAATACTCAACAATGTGGGATAACCCAAGAGGTTTTGTCACTGATTAAATAGCGGGTCATGAGAAGCACATGGGTTCAAAGAGTAAAGAGAATCAGAGTCAAGCTCAACCAAAGAGTGTCTATTCAGGGTTATTGATTGAGATGGAATGTTGATTATTTTTCGAGCCCAAATCAAACTGAAGGACAAGGCCGTTAACAAAATAAAATTCTCGTTTAAAAAGAAAATACCTTAAAAATAAATGCATCATTGCACACATTTTAGGCATAAACAGGACCATGACATAAAATTCATAATGATGTGTGTTTGCAGGTTCTCTTAAAAAGGACAAAGATGTAAAGACCCAGCATAGAAATAACCAATTCAAATTTTCATGTTTTGTCGTGGCAAGACAAGCTTCCACAAGAAAAATCTTTTCAAAAAAAAATTATCATCCCAAGACTTTCAGGTATGATGTTTTTGAATCCTCAAACACATACTAACAAATGTTAATGTTTAATTTTCAGGTTCAATCCCAATTCAATGGATCAACTTCTCCAAGATTTGATATTCCCTTCAGAGTAAGTGGAACAAGTCTGCTTCGATTCAATGGATCAACTTCTCCAAGATTTGATATTCCCTTCAGAGTAAGTGGAACAAGTCTGCTTCGATTCAATGGATCAACTTCTCCAAGATTTGATATTCCCTTCAGAGTAAGTGGAACAAGTCTGCTTCGATTCAATGGATCAACTTCTCCAAGATTTGATATTCCCTTCAGAGTAAGTGGAACAAGTCTGATTCGATTCAATGGATCAACTTCTCCAAGATTTGATATTCCCTTCAGAGTAAGTAGAACAAGTCTGCTTCGATTCAATGGATCAACTTCTCCAAGATTTGATATTCCCTTCAGAGTAAGTGGAACAAGTCTGCTTCGATTCAATGGATCAACTTCTCCAAGATTTGATATTCCCTTCAGAGTAAGTGGAACAAGTCTGCTTCGATTCAATGGATCAACTTCTCTAAGATTTGATATTCCCTTCAGAGTAAGTGGAACAAGTCTGCTTTGATTCAATGGACCAACTTCTCCAAGATTTGATATTCCCTTCAGAGTAAGTGGAACAAGTCTGCTTCGATTCAATGGATCAATTTCTCCAAGATTTGATATTCCATTCAGAGTAAGTGGAACAAGTATGCTTTGATTCAATGAATCAACTTTCCCAGATCTGATATTCCCTTAGAGGAAGTGGAACAGATCCCTCTCTTTCAAGATTTGGTATTCCTTGAGTGACAGCGGAACAAGTCTACCTTGATTCAATGAATCAACTTTCCCAGATCTGATATTCCCTTAGAGGAAGTGGAACATATCCCTATTTCAAGATTTGATATTCCCTGAATGACAGCGGAACAAGTCTACCTTGATTCAATAAATCAACTTTCCCAGATATGATATTCCTTCAGAGGAAGCGGAACAGATCCCTCTCTTTCAAGATTTGATATTCCCTGAGCGACAGTGGAACAAGTCTACCCTGATTCAATGGATCAACTTTCCTAGATCTGATATATTCCCTCAGAAGAAGTGGAACAGATCAAATCTCTTTCAAGATTTGATATTTCATAAGTGATAATGGAACAAGTCTACCCTGATTCAATCTACCCTGAAGAACAATAGAGTGGATCAACATCCCCAGATCTGATAATCCCTGAATGATAGCGAAACAGATCCTTTATCATATTTCAAACTATGAAGTTGACTGGACGAAAAATTGATTGTCTCTTCATCTTTGCCCTATTCTTGTTAACACAAGAATGGACAAAGTGGGGCAACTGTCGATACTCGATTTTTCATCCCGTTATTATTATTATTATTATCATTATTATTATTATTTATTAATATTAATATTGCTTTTGTAGGCCATGCAAGTAGCCAATCATCATTTTCTTACATGAGATATTCATACACAGGATTGGTGAAATATCATTTTCATACATCTAGGGGTGGACCACACATGAATATGGCTTTTGCATTATGTCCAAGTGGATTTTCCTTTTCCCATAAGTCAAAAAAAAAATGACAGATTTGGCACCACCACTGAAAACTCCATGCCACGCCATCCATGCTTCCTTATGTTCCATCAAAAGTCAGCAAAACATGCACCAAATCAGCCACCCAAGTAAAAATATTCGACAAACCTTTACCTAAACTTTGAAATAAAAATAAATCCTGGAAATTATGGGATTAAAACATACCTGCTTCAGCACTAATCCGAGGAAGAAGGAAAAAGATGGATTCGAAGCAACCATAAATACGAGGGAGAGTGCAAGACGGAAGGGGGAGGAGCAAACAGAAACAGAAAATTAACCAAAAAAAAGCAAGACATTCGAAGGGCCATCAACAAACAGCAATCAGGGGGGAAGCAATTCATAGGATGTGACCATTCGAACAAGGGAAACAAACAGAGAAGTAATGTAAGGGATTTACCCCTCCATTCAAAATCAATAGAGAAACATTTTCATCCTATTTTTGTTCCATACATAGATCCATAGAAAGCATTTTATTTTTTTTATTCTCATTCGAAAACCATAAAAAAGAACTCAACATCTCAAAGGTATATTAGACATTTTTTATTATTTTAAAATGAAAACAAGTATGAAATGAAGAGAGATTAAAAGGCAAAACTAAAAACTAGAGTGTTTACCTTCGTAGGAATTGGGGCTTGCATGCGTTTGATAGGCTCGGCGTGGGGTGTAGCCATGGTAGTCACCATAATTGTTGTTTGAAGTTTCTGGTTAACAAGAAAAATGAGGGAGAGAGTGGATAAGAAAGGGGGTTGTGCGGCTGATATGGGTTTAGTTTAGAATAAGTTTAGTATTAGGTTTTTTAAATTAAGAGATATATAGTAACTTTAGGGTAAATTAGTTTTTTAGTCCTCTAAGTTTTAGCGCGAATTTGCACTTTAGTCACTCGAAAGGGCTTATTTCGAATTTATCTATTGGTATTTGTCTTGATTTAGTTATTTTCCAAATTTACATTTTAGTTATAATTTTCAGGGTTATTTGATATTAGGGTAATAGTATATTTATTTATAATTCATTTAAGTCATCAAATCAATATTTGCATGTTTATAATTTTGTCTCTTTAGTTTATACTCATTTAATTTTGGTCCCAAGTTAGTGTATTTAATTTTTGCTGAATTTAGACATTTGACCTTTACATTTTTTGCATGTTTCTTTTAAGTCTTATATATGTTTAGAGGTTTATTTCAATTTAATTACATGGAATGTGATAGTTTATGTTTTATAACTTGATTTGTATCTAATCTATGATTTTAATTTTTAAGCTTCACCAAATCTTTCTCCTCGTGTTATGGTTGGTTTATTTGTGATTAATGATAGTGATAAAGTAGGTAAGATTTGTTGTAGTGGTTTATCTACCCATTTATTTTCAACCCTTATGTTTCTTTTTATTTTTTATGACAATCTAGGTGTAAAGGTGATATTACAAAGTTTAAAAATGAATTAAATGGTTCCATAATAGTTTTAGTAAATTATATTTATATTAAGTAAATTTGTTAATTATTTTGTTGTATATATATATATATAAATTAATTAAGAAATATAAATCTTGTTTTCATTTGTTTTAATAAGTTAACGCCGTGAACATTAATTTTTTGTTATATTATTATAATATATTTTTATTTAACCTCAAAGTGGATTATTTTTATTTTGTTAACATTATTTTATATATTTACATTTTCTTTGACATTATTTGTATCATTTTATTAATTAGTAGTGTTATAATTTGCATGATATCCTCACGTGCATAACTCGATATTATTACATAAATTGACTAAGGGTAATATTCTAGCATTTTAATATTGTCGTAAAGTGACTGTCTTAACGGATAAGAAAGTTACTTTCGATAATTTTAAAATGAAAGTCTATCCCATCAAGTGATACCAATTAAATTGAATCCATATTATAAAATTTGGGGATTGAGGAAAAGATCGTATTCTTTTAATTAAATTCATCGAGAAAAGACAGTTAGATCGAATCTATGGTCTCGTCTCTTGATATTTAATTAATTGAATATCCTTGTTCTCATTAAATATTGGTAAATAAATAATTAATCAATTGCTTGATAGTTTTTTTTTTTTACTTTTGCATGAGTTTTAAAGGGTTTTCAAAATAATAATGTTCGATCATAAATAAATAAATATTATTATTTTATCTCTAAAAATTATTTTGGGTGTTATTATTTTGAAATTTAGAATGAAATTTTAATATTTTTTATTTCGATTGGAGTAAGAATCGATTGCTTCAAGGTATGATAGATCATTTCTTCTCGATAGGAAATAATTAAATATTATTATTCTTTCATCCAAAATTTTGAAAAATATTATTTTAGGGGATCATAAATCAAATTAATTTTGAACTTATACATTTTATTACAAAGACAATTAATTAATCGACTAGGTACCGATTTAGGGCACTGTGGGGGTGCTAATCCTTCCCCACGTGTAACAGACTCCCGAAATCATTTTCTGGTAACACAGACCTAAATTTGTTGTTTTAATTAAAATTAATTTTTATTTAAAATGACAAAACGTTTTTGGGTGCCCAATCGCACCTTAATAAAAGATTGGTGGCGACTACTCGAACCGTATTTTTATCATAAAGGAATTTTCAAATTTTCGAAACGAGAGGTTTTTTAATCACATTCATTTTTAATTTAAATTTAATCTAATGAGAATAATTAAAAATTGGTGTGGTTTCCAAAATCTCACACGGAAAAAAACCGTTTCGACAATATATATGTTTGAATGAATATTATTCTAAATATATTTATAAATTACGAATTATAATTTAATTCAAACTCGACCTATAAGATATGTTAGAGTTTGTGATATTTTTTATTGATCTAGACTAAAAAGTTGGTATGATATATTTGATTAAAAAATAAAAAATATTAATTACAAATTTTATTATTTATTAAAATTTTAAATTTGATACTTAACGTTTAATTATAAATATAATAATTTTATTAAACTTAAAAGTAATAATAATATACTATTTATGTTTGAATGAATATTATTCTAAATATATTTATAAATGATATTATATTATTGTATCATCGACAATACTTTGATTTTAAATTATAAAAGAATATATATCTTTATATTATAAAACTTAGTTATTTGTGTAGTATAAAATAAGTTATCTTCGTATTAAATTTAAATAATAATATTTTTTCATATACAAAAGATGAAATTTCTTGTAGTGATTTTAGAAAGTTACCATGAAGCTATGAGAAAGGGTGATAGAGGCTAGGTTGAGACAAGTTACTAGGGTTTCGGAAAACCAATTTGGGTTTATGCCAGACAGGTCTACTACGGAGGCGATTCATCTACTTCGACGACTTATGGAGAAATACAGGGAAAAAATAAAGATCTTCATATGGCGTTCATTGACCTTGAGAAGGCGTATGATAGCGTTCCCCGCGATACGATCTGGAAGACCTTTGAAATGAGACGGATCCCAACTGCTTATATCCGGGCGATTCGTGATATGTACTGTAGATCTACTACATACGTCAGGACTACATTTGGCGACACCGAGGCATTCCCGGTGGAAATTGGACTCCACCAGGGGTCGGCTCTTAGCCCTTACATTTTCTCCTTGATTATGGACGACATCTATTGTGCGACACCACACGGTGTTCCATGGTGTATGCTTTTCGCTGACGACATTGTCCTAGTTGCTGAAACAAAAACTGAGTTGAATAGTCGACTGGCTACCTGGAAGACTGCTTTGGAAGAAAAAGGTCTAAGGATCAATATTGAAAAGACAGAGTATTTATGTTCAAACTTCAGTGGGAACCAAAATGATGAAGATGTAGAAGTATGCATAGAAGGACATGTTCTCCCCTCAAAGGATTATTTCAAGTACCTAGGGTATATGATACATAAAGATGGGGGTATGGGTGATGACGTTACACATCATATAAAGGCGGACTGGCTAAAGTGGAGGGCTGCTACTGGAGTTTTGTGTGACAAGAAGGTGCCTCTAAAACTTAAGGGAAAATTTTATAGAATGGAAATAAGACCAACATTGTTGTATGGATCAGAATGTTGGGCCATCAAGAAGGATTACGTAAGGAGGATGGAGACCGCAGAAATGAGAATGCTTCGATGGACATGTGGTTGGACTCTATGGGACATGACACCAAACTCTGTTATTAGGATGTCCTTGGGGGTGGTGCCTGTATCTGAAAAATTGAGGGAGTGAAGACTACAGTGGTTTGGGCATGTTCTTAGGCGATAACTGTTGGATGCGGTCAGGAGGGTAGAGTCGATTACAGTCGACGGTGCCAGAAGGAGATGACGACCAAGGCGGAAGTGGGAAGACTGCTTGAGATCTGATTTGAAGGATTTAGCCCTTACCGAGGACATGACCTCTGATAGGAAAATATGGAGACTTAAGACCAGGGTAGCCGAGTAGTGCGGGTCACATCCATAGGGTGTATCATCTCTATCTTCTTTTAATGCCTTTGTAGTAATTTCCATATACGTTTCTTTCATTGGAATTTATGAAGGCTTAGAACTAGGATAGCGGAGTAGTGTTGCCTTAGTTTAGGTTTTAACCCATTTTGACTTTATTCCTTCTCGTAGCTTGCTATCGTTAACTTCTGTATATCCTTCTCTTCATGTTTCCTCTTTTTAAATTTTGTCGGGTCTTACGTTTCTGTCTATATGCAGAGATTTTTTTATACAGGGATTTATTTGCAGGGATTACTTCCATTACAGACGCGTATATGAAGAAAGCATATGAAGACTGTTCAACTATGTATTTATTTATTTATTTATTTATTTATTTATTCATTCATATATGCATTGCATTTTATCTTTATTTTTACTTTTTTGACTGTCGGAGGTCTTCCACGGAAGTTGCTCTCAACTTGGAATTGGGGGCAGCCTACTACCCTACCTCCCCATTACCCCATTACATATGAGAATAGGGTTTTGTTGTTGTTGTTTATTTTTTCAAACATATAATAGTTTAACTTGCCTAATGATTTTATTAACAAGAGATGTGATTAGTATATACAAATAATTTAGGATAAAATTGAAATATTGAAAAAGTTTGGGGACCAATTTAGGATGAAGATCATAGGTTGGGGATGAAACTGAAATGTTCAAAAGTTTGAGGACTAATTTAGAATAATAATCATAATTAAGGATGAAATTAAAATGTTTAAAAGCTTAGGGACTATTTTGAAATGAGGGTGATATATTTGGGACATATGATGCAATTAATTCATTAATAATTCATAATTTGATTTAAATAAATTAAAAACCAATTTAATAAATTATTTTAGTATTTTTATATATTTTAACTCAATTATCGAGTTAAAATTAGGTCAATGTTTAGTTTAAATCGGGTTTAGTAAATTCAATTCGGGTTACTTTCAGTTCAAGTAATTTTATCTTCGGTTGCTTTTGGTTCAGGTTACATTTTCAAATTTCAGGTCAAATTTGAATCATCATATTCAAGTCTATTTCATATCTCAATTCGAGTAAATCGATTCAAGTAATCGATCTAGGTCAAATTTGTCAGGTCTAATTAGTGCTAATAAATCTACTTTATGTAACTACCGAATATGGGAGTACAATAAGAAAGCAGAAGGAAGTTTCAGGCTGTTGTATTTGAACAAAATAAAATTGGGCTTTCATAAGCTCAAACCATATCTCAGAGCCCAAAGTCCTCGAGTATTGGCCCCCAAAAGTGAAACCATCCTTTTTCCCGCGTTAGGGTTTTGTTTGCGAACTGATATTTAAAACCCTGAATATCGATTGCACACTCCGGATCTTCTTCACCGCAGAGAGAAAAAAAGGCAGACGCCATGGGTATTGATAACAATACTAATGCAAACACCATTTTTGTTTTCTTCATGATTTAGTTATTTCAATTGTTTGATCATAGTAGTGCTAATCTCTTTTTTACTTTTTTTTATGGTATGTTTGTTTTATAGCAAGGATCAAGGTACACGAGTTAAGGAACAAATCAAAGACAGAGCTTTTGAGCCAGCTCAAGGACTTGAAAGCTGAACTTTCTCTACTTCGTGTAGCCAAGGTCACTGGTGGTGCCCCTAACAAGCTCTCCAAAATGTAACCCAATTCCCTCTTCCTCCACTTATTGATTTTTCATTTTTTTTTCTTTAAGTGTGGGTTTTTGATGCTTTTGACGTTTGGGTTTTAGTAAGGTGGTGAGGCTATCGATTGCACAAGTGTTGACAGTGATATCCCAGAAGCAGAAGGCTGCATTGAGGGAAGCTTATAAGAAGAAAAAGTTTTTGCCTCTTGATCTCCGTCCCAAGAAGACCAGAGCCATTCGCCGCCGCCTTACCAAACACCAGGTTATCTATGGGTCGTTACTTTTTCAATTTTTGTTGTAATTTGTTGTGTGTTTAATTTATTGACATTTCCAGATTCCTTCGTTTTAGTAATGTCGTGTTGATGTGTATGTATGAAAGTGAAATAATCTTGACTGCCACTATCTTTAACTTTTTCCACCTAGTAGCTTCATTTTCCCATCATTCCAGCATGTTGAACTTAATTAAGATGCACCTTTGAACTTTTCTGTTGGCTAGTATTTGGTCCTAAGAAATGCACCTTCGAACATGTTCGGTGACAATTTCTGTTTATAGTTATGTTTATGTTTGGTACATGCAGAACAATGAAGGCTTATAGGATATTCTATTCCTCTATTTCCATACAGAGATTGAACTGTGTCTGTCATTGTGGTGGTTGCTCATATCCTAAGAAAATCGGTGCTTTCTGCTTCTTGATGTAATCAAATCTATTTTGGCTAGTAACCTCTTTTACGACCTTGATCAAGCTAATGAAATCACTAAAGTTATTAAGGGTCCTTGAGTTGACTCACCTACTGCAACATATGAAATAGCATAAGCAGAAAAAACACATAGAAAATGCAATGTTCAAATATTATCTACTGTTGAAGTGGAAAGCTGTTTTATGAATCTTGTCTCTATTTATGTTTAATGCTTGTCCACTTTGGGTTGTAAATGATCTACTTGTTCGTGTTTCATACGAGTTTGTCTATTTCTATTTTTTGCCTTCTAAATCATGTTTTGGATTTTCTTTGCTACATGTTATTACGAGTTAATCATGTCAGCAACATGACTCCGAACTCCAGAATGGTTAATTTGACATTGAGCTCTTGTGTTTTGGTTTATGCAGCAATCTTTGAAAACAGAGAGGGAGAAGAAGAGGGAGATGTACTTTCCAATGAGGAAGTATGCCATTAAGGTGTAAGCTCAAAACTTACATTATGATGGATACCCTTTCTTTGATAGATTCTAAATGCCTACTCAATGATATATTGTTTAACTTTCACTTCATTTTTCTCACTTGATATGAATTATTGGATCTTAGAGAAGAGTTTGATTGAGCCTTTTCTTTTATAATTTTATATAGGGTAAACTATATAAATGATCATTGAAGTATGAGTAAGCTTTTCTTTTTCCTATTAAAGTTTCGAAAGTAACAAAATAATCACTAATGTTATCGAAAAGTTATAAGATGGTCATTGCGTTGTTAAACACCGTCAAGTGACTAAAGGGAATCAAGATCCTCATTTCCACATTGGTTTTGAATTTCGCTCGACTTAAACTGATAGGTTGTTTTGTATAAAGAGCCAAATTGGTTATTATTACTAGAGTGAGTAAAACTCAAATCAATTAAAAAAATCAAAATTTTCTATTTGACTTGACTCGTATCGATTTGGAGTTGTCATAAATTTGAATTCACCCGATAAAATAACAAGTTTAAGTCAAGTTATAAAACACAACTAGAGTAATTTGAATGACTCGAATAGCTTAAAATTTTTAGTAATTAGTGAAATGGTTTTTAAGTGCGAGTCGAATTTCTTGATTTTGTATAATATATGTATATAACCTATGAAAAAATATAATAAAATAATTATATATTGTATATAGTTATAAAAAATTATTTAAATTGTAATAAAATAATACCATAGTATTATAAATACTTATAAATAAATTTAAATAAAAACTTGACTTGAATCTTATGAAGTCGACTCAAAAAATATCCAATTAAGTTTGAGTTATAACATATGATTTATCCATTTAAATAATTAAAAAATCTTTTAATTAACTCGGTCAAATGTTTACCTCTAATTATAACATATTTATTTACAAAAGATAACCGTTGACCAATTTTTTTAATCGGAACCAAACATGTGAATGATGTGCCATTTATTTACATGGATTTCAATAAAATACGAATCTTGGGTTGTGTATTCATTAATTTAAAAGAAAATATTTTATTTCTAAGTTTCTATGAAATTAGTTTGCTCTCAATCTCAAGTCATGGCCCAATTTATTATTTAAAAGTTATCCACTCAACCTTAACAAATTAGTTTGAATTAAGATCTTCTCTTCAACTCTACGAATTCATGTCTTAAAATGAACGGATAGTGTATATATTCACAAATGCATAGAAGAAAATGAAAGGGTAAATTATCTCTAATCTCACTTAATTATGAATTTAGTAACATCCATGCCACTTTTAAAACGGAAACTATAAACACCTTATCCAATTAAAATATTTTTATAAACATATTACTACGTTCAAGAACAGAACCAGGATTTTAATTTGAGGGACAAAATATAATTTTTCTAAAATTAAAGGGGCAATTTCATAGTTATTTCATATGTACTTCAATTTTATAAATAAATTATATGTACAAAAATTTGTCGGTTTTGGGGGAGGGCACATCCCGCCCATATCTTTAATAGTTCCGTCCTTGATTATGTCATTAGATATTCGATGGAATAGTAATGTGGTTCGATATAATAATAATTTTAGTCTTTGTTATTTTCATATAAAATTTAAAATAATTTTTAAGTTTGAAAATTTGGTCCTAGCTTAAAATAATTTAACCCTTTATATTAAGAAATTCTATCATTTTAGTCTTTTTATTGACCCGTAACGTTTCATTTTAGGACACAAATATTCATCTATGAATGAAAATCATTAGTTAATAAATAATTAACACTCTAAAATAGGGTTTTTTAATCATCAAATAAAACGTTGAGGGCTAAAGTGCTCTAGAAAAAAAAAGAATAAGGGTCAAAGTGATTATTTTAATTCTTTTATTTAAACTTTAAAGATTATGTAAAAGTACGAAAAAATAAAACTATTCTTATAATAATTAAATTATTATTTAAAATATATTTTTAATAATTTTTAAATTGAATGGTAATATTATAGAAAATTTAATCAATCATTAAATTTCATTAAATTTAAAAAAAAAATCCATCAATAAATCACACCTATAGGCTGTGTCGTATAATTGAAGTTTTATTGATTTAAATAGCGAAAAACAATAAGTGTATTATATAAATTATTAGGGCTATGGCTTGTTTGACGGTCAAACACCAGTAATGAAATAGTCTAATTTCTTTGGTCTCCTCCCTAAAAACTGATTGCAGTGTTGCTGTTGAAGGCCTGCAAATTTAATTACACATGTATACTTATTAATATAAAATTAAGGACAAATCAATCACACCAAGTCAGCCGATAGCTCAAAATAAATTATATTTGGAAATCAAATGTCATACTTGTATAAAGTTAATATTTTTTTTTGAAAAATAATTAAATCAAAAGATGAGATCAATACTTTATTTCATTAATTGACAGAATCTTACAAATAATTAAACTAAGAAAAAAATTGAAGCATCATATCTTAATTCCATTGGTCATAAAACTATTAAGGCCTTAAAATGCAATTTGATCATATCCCTCCCACCTCCAATTGACTTGGTCCCTAAAAACAAGCAAAAACAATTTCCTTAGGAGTGAAGTTTTGAAAACAAATAATTAAATATTTATTTTAGTATTCAATTAAATTATCAAATTGAGAAATTAAATTAATTAAGTTATGGAATTGGAAAATTTCATCAATTAAGTCTCTAAATTTGAGAAATTAAGTCATGTGACCAAAATTGAATGTTAAGCCTTAATATTTTTCAAGTGTTACTATCACATGACATGATGAGATTCTATCACATAAAATTTTTAAATTTTTAAAGAAAAATATAAATTGATATATTTTAGAAATTCTACTTGATAATACTATTACGTGATATATGATATAAATTGATAAAAAAACTATTAGATTAAACTATCAATATTGATCAAAGGATAGATTGATTAAATTTTTAAGTATAAGAACTTAATTTCGGTAAAAAGTTAAAAGTTTAATTAATATTTTTAAGGTTAGAGAATTTTAAACACACTTAGGGACGTTTAGATCACAAAAAAGATTAATACCAAAAGAGAATAATATTTTCCAGAATCACATTAATATGCTTGGTTCAAAAGCATTTTCACCGGGAGGTAATGAAACATTACCTACAATGTTTCTTTCACCTTGCATTGTCGGGAATCTCATTCTCCCATTTTATGAGGTATTAGACAATTTTCTCCCATTCAGAAAATAATGCCCCTGAAATAATATAATTATTTCAAAATGATCATTCCTTTTGTATATAATTATACAAGTGTAAATCTATTTTGTTTATTTTTTAATGATTTAGGAATTTTTTTTAATACTTATTATATAATAATATGATGCATATAAATAAAAAGTAAAATAAAAATATATCAAAATTTTATTTTATATTGATTATTTTTACGTATGTGTTCGATTCAAATTTTATTTTTGTACATATTTTATTACGTGTATTATTTATTAATTTTCATGAAAGGATTTTATATTATATTTTTTTAATATTTTCTATTAATGTTTTCATATAATATGATATAATATTTCATTTTACAACTCATACTTATAGCATAAATAAAAAGTGTAGCAATTAACACATACTTACATTGGTGTAAGTATGTACATCTCTCAACTTAGAAATAAACATGTACTTATACCAGTGTAAGTATGTACATCTCTCATAAAAATATATATTAATTTATTTGTGTATAAATTTTATTAAAAAAATATTAAAATTAAATATAATTGAAAATATATATTTTCGATGAGCTTTCATGTAAATATTTTGACTTTAATATTGTCAAAGAAAAAATATATCTCAAGGATAATTTAGTAAAATATACATTTTTCCTATCTTATATTCATTCAAACAAACATTGTAATCTTACATTCCTATAAAACAAATCAAACAATGTAATACAACATTCCCATTAATATATCAAGTAATGTAACATTATAGTAATGTCATTCCCAAATGTACTTAATTAAATATATAATAAATTTATTATTTATTTGAAAAATAAATTTTCCTATTAATCCTATGTCATCTTTAAGAGTTGAAAATATGTACTATAAATAACAACTAAATAGCTTTTAAATTGATATTATAGCTAAATAATTATGGGTAAACTATACATTTAATACTTAAACTATCAATTTTGGTCCATTTTAGTACAAACTTTCATTTTTTTTAAAATCATACCTAATATTTAGTTTTTGTTTCATTTTAGTATTCCACTATTAAAAACTTAACGCGATTTGTACCTAAAATATCATTTTTGGTTGGTTTTAATACATAAACTTTTAATTGTTTTTCAAAAATTAACATTAAATTTTGAACAGTAGTACTAAAATGAAACAAAAATTAACCTTTAGGTATGCTTTTGAAAAAATTAAAAGTTTAGGTATTAAAACGGATCAAAACTAATAATTTAGGTACTATATACGTAATTTACCCAATAGTTAAACATGTGTATGTATTTTACTTTGTATTTTCCTTTTTTGATTAATTTAATATGAAAGGAGTTGTTTGCTTTTCATAGCGTCTCAACCTTAACTAACCAAAGAAAGTAATAGATACAAACCATAAGTAACGTTAATCAGATGTGACATCCCTACTGGTTTATATTATTAATAAAACGGATAATTGATAGCAATTTTATAAAATGATGATACCGATTTAATTTTATAAAGTGTACACCATACCAGTGGTCTCTTTTATTTTTGATTTATTCTGTTTTGGTCACTCATTTGAAAAAACATTTTGTTGTGATCACTTATGTTTTTAAGTTATAACATTTTGGTCACTTAAATGTTTATCTTTTGTTAGATTGCTGGCCTGGCACGTTAACAAAAATTGTTAGTTTCTAATTTGATTCCTGAATTTTTGAAAGTTCATTTTCACCCCTTCTCAAACAAAAACAAAAAAATCTAAAAATTCTCCCAAAATTTCTCTTCTTCTATAACCCTCCCTTTGTTGTCAACTTGTCATCATCGTCTGCTGCCATCAGCCCAAATTAATTTGAATTAATGCTCAAATCTAAAATAAGTCAACACCAATTATGTTGTGATTAGTAGTAATTTAAAAATTAAATGAAAACATATTGTAATTAATATCAAAACAATCATCGTATTTACAACAAGAAAATCGTTCCAAATTTAACGTTATCTGGAATACGAAGGAGAAGAAATTTTTTTGGTTTAAAAATTCTAAAATAAAATTCTTGCCTATAAATTAAAGGTGATATACGAAGAAAAACCCTACCTAATTGACTGGAGATCCCAATATATAGGTTTAAAAGGACAACCTAATTGTATAAACCGTGCGTGGCCACTGTAGGGTTTCTTATCCCAAGTTCATTCCTATGATGTAAATAGTGATCAAATTGGTATAGGCTAAGCAAATCTTTTGATGACCATTTTGTGTTTCAATGAGTTGAGCAACATAAGTCACCTATGTGAAAGTAAGTGAGGCTGCTTTAAAGAGACTATCAGACTTAGTTCTTTCAAACTCTTGCAAAACCAGACTATGTTCATGGCTTTAAGGACATACCCATGAGAACTAAAATTCTTGTCAGAAAGGTAGTTGTGTGAAGTATATCATTGTTTACACGCACGTCAAAACAATTCAAGGACATCACGTCTACTAGTTAGCCAGTAAAGTAAATATATTGTTATAAGATAAGGTTCAAAGGAGGACACCTACCTATCCTATGCAACTATCGTTTGTAGGGTCTATCATCGCATTAGGTCAAAAATATTTTTGATAAAATTATCAATTTTATTCATGTGAGAGATTTTTGAAAAAGTTGTGATAAATTAGAAACTTTGAGGTGTATTTTCTTAGGGTAAAGGTGGAGATTTAAATAATGAATTTATTGATTCATATTATACTCCATAAAATCTTTACACGGTATCTTCTATGTTCAAACGATTGAGTGATAAATGAAAAATTGATGCTCAAAGTAGGTATATGTGGATTGTGTTGTGTAAGAAAAATGAAAACTCATATCTTACACTGGTGGGATAACAAGCATGAGAATAATTTATATACATCAACCCACTTGCTAGTTGTTAAATGACATGAGTTGAAATTGTGTCTCACGCAGAGGCGTAAGGGTGCAAATCCAAGCGTGGTGAACCTATCGAGGTTGGGGGTACACCCACATGACGTGAGCGATGCGAATGTCCAGACTGATTAGAAAGATTACTCATTTAGTGAAGTAGTGGAAAAACAAAAATAACATTTATAAATCTATCGAACAAAACATAAAATTGTTCATATTCAAGTGAACATGTATAGAATTTACCTTATTATTTATACAATATCCATTGATTGAGATAACTAGGGGCTCTTTAAAAAATTATTTATCTCATTATTGATTTTTTTATTAGTCTTGAGGGATTATAATGTAGTATTTCATTGGAAAATTATTAATTATTTAATAATGAATGCTTAAACACCCTGCAAACATCATATTTGAACTTGAGACCTCTAGGGATAACAATTATCCCTTTAATAATTGAGATTGCCTGGTCCGTTCTCATTAATAGGTTATCTCATTGTGATTAACTAACTATTAAATATTAAATAATTATTTTTGTAGAATTTGGGATTTGGATTTTGGTTCTTGAAGCGTAGTGGGAACAACAATATAATTAGTACGTATAATTAAGAGAATGCAGGTGCCTTTGCTAGACGCGTAATAGTTGTGAAATGGTTAATGCATTTTGTTAATAAAACATTGGATCGGTCATTTATGCGTGGAATTGGTTTTGGATTAGGTTAATTCGTTGTCGTAAGGTGTTACGTTGTTGAACATCTTCTGGAATATTGTGTTTTGTGGGTGAAAGAGTTGGAATTTAATGGGTCAACTTAAATTCTTGTGGGCAAAACGCACCCTAAGAAAAACAATGGGTCAAATATCATATCCTATTGTCTGTTGCCTCTCATGATATTATGACTTTGATTAATCAAACAGTTTATGAAATCCGACCACTAAAGACCAAGTTAATTTTGCAGACATAAATTGCATGAGCTGGAAGATGATTGGCATTGTAATATTTGTCCGAATTTTGAAATTCTTAAGACTGATATTAGCTGTAAGAAAGACCAATGTTGATTGTTTCAACATGGATTTATCTGTGTTGCATGAACCGAGGCACAAACCCATTGTAAAAGCCGTCACGCTGCATGGATTTGTGGTTTTGTAATAAAGAATAAGAGACAACGGTAAACAAATAGATATAATTGATATATATATATATATATATATATATATATTAATAAATTCTAAATCTAATCGTCGTTCTACTTAAAAGATAGAGGAAAGAGAAATTTTAAGAAAATGAATGAGAACATTCTTAATAAGTTTAAACTCACGACTTAAAAAAATATGAAATAAAAAAATAAACAATTTGATCAATCGACCAAATGTGTTTACTCTCGAAAATGAATATTTTTAAGTTCAATATTCATACAAACGTGAAATGAATATAGATGAGACGATTTTCGTCATTAGTAAGAATGATGGCTTTATTTTGTTTCTTATCGTTTGTAGTTGATGCTAAGGTATTACTAAGGCCAGATGATTTCCAACAAGAAACATGTCATCAAATTTTAAAATTAGACAGCTAAGAATAACGCGAAATCATTAGATTGGCTACAACAAAAGAGATTTACGTGGTAACAAATCTACCAAAGTGGTAAAAAATTAATTTACCGACTTTAGCATTAAATCAAAATATCTACCACATGAAAGAAAAAATATCTTCAAGATTATATATATGGATAGCTTCAAGTATAAATATTCAAACTCCATAGCACTTCATTTGATCGTTTTGGTTTATTTTAACAAGTTATCTGAATGTATTTTCGATGACTTGTAACTTAAAAAAATAAAAGTAACTCTATGATTATAAACAATATAAATTTCCATCTAGTTTCCTAGATCGTTACTACCCTAGAAAATATTAGAAAGGCAAGTTCAAGAATATTTAATTATGGCAGAATGAATCAAAAGTAATTCTTAGAGAACAAGAAAGGCAGGCCATCATAAAAAAAAAGCGGGAGTATTGAGAGTTTTGGTTGATTTTTAGAGGTGAATAAATTTGACTTAATTGAAAAAAAGAGTTAAACTTGATATTAAAAAAATTAATTTGAATTGTAATTTTATAAATTTATTTTGATTCAATTTTTTTTAAATTGAAATTGAGTTATAAAATAGAATTCAAAATTTTTATTAATAAACGGATTGATTTTTAAGTTCGAGTCGAGTCTCTCAATTATACATTATATATATAATTATAAATCACGTGTAAAAATATGAAAAAATATATAGGTATATCATATATGATTATATAAAACTGTTTAAATCAAAATTAAATAGTATCATAATATTATAATTATTTATAATAATATTAAAACAAAAACTTGAAAAAATCAACCTAACTCAAATTTTATAAATTAATTAATTCAAATAACTCAAAATTTTAATTTTACTCGTTGGAATACCTACTGATTTCAATAGTTATCTTATTATGATCAATATTTGGACTTTTTGAAGTGGTCATTGTCAGCCCCTCACGTAATCTCAACAAACTCTACAGTTTGATTTTTTCCAATTCCATCCCACCGCGTGGACTCTTTACCCTCTGTTTATATATACCCATATCCCCCCCTCCCCCCATCTTCACTAACTGCTCTGCACAAGAAATAGTATACAAATTTCACTTCTTTCTTCCTTCGTCTCGTTATATACCTACAAACTCCATTTAACTCAGCCTCTAAATGCTAAGAAACTGAATGAGGTCCATCTTCTTCAAATCCCCATCTCCTACGAGGATGACTCCTCCTCCTTCCCCTCTCCACCACACCTTCTCCGAGTCATTAATGGAGGAAAACATTGAAGTTGCCGACTTTATCATCACCAAATGGGAAACCGATGTTGCTTCCCTTTTCTCCGATAGGGAGGAAGCCAGACAATATTTGGTTTCCATTAAGGGACTTCAAAAGGCCATGCAATTCTTGGTCTTACACCACTCGAATTCGGAGAGACTCGTCCGAGCTCAAAAACTGATGCAAACAGCCATGAAAAGGCTGGAGAAGGAGTTTTACCTGATTTTGAAGTCCAACCGGGCTTATCTTGATCCGGAATCCGTTTCGGCTCACTCGTCCTCAAGACCATCCGTTTCCAAGTCTATATTTTCGGATTTTGAGGAAGAGGAATTTGAAAACGAGTCGACGGACGAGAATGATTCCATATCTGAAGTAGAGAGAGTGTCGTTCGCAGCCATGGCGGATTTGAGGGCTATTGCGGAAGCTATGATATCAGCTGGGTACGCCAAGGAGTGTATCAAAATTTATAAGATTATTCGGAAATCGATCGTCGATGAAGCTCTCTACCATCTCGGAGTTGAACGGGGACTCACTTTTCAGCAGGTTCAGAAGATGGAATGGGAGGTTCTGGAGGTTAAAATAAAGACTTGGTTAAGCGCTGTTAAGATGGCGGTTAAAACCTTGTTTCATGGAGAGAGAATCCTCTGCGATCAAGTGTTCTCCATTTCAAGCCCCCTCAGGGAATCTTGTTTCACGGAGATTTCCAAAGAAGGAGCTTTGGCCCTGTTTGGTTTCCCGGAAAATGTAGCCAATTGCAAGAAAACTCCCGAGAAAATGTTCCGTGTCTTGGATTTATACGAAGCGGTTTCCGATCTTTGGACTGATATTGAATCAATCTTCAGCTTCGAATCAACCTCCGCCGTACGATCAACGGCGGTTAACTCCTTGATCAAACTCGGTGACGCCGTTAGAACGCTGCTAACGGACTTCGAAACGGCGATTCAGAAGGATTCATCCAAGACGACGGTTCCGGGAGGTGGAGTCCACCCCCTAGCACGCTATGTAATGAATTACATAGCTTTCCTCTCCGATTACAGCGGGATCCTCTCCGATATTTTCGCGGATTGGCCGTTCACGATTCCTTCAGCTTTACCGGAATCTTACTTCGGAAGCCCCGACAACGAGGAAAGCATTTCATCGCCGATATCCGTCCGGATAGCCTGGCTTGTACTCGTCATGTTATGTAAACTCGACTCGAAAGCCGTGATGTATAAAGACGCGGCACTTTCTTATTTGTTCTTAGCAAATAATCTCCAATACGTCATCGGTAAAGTCCGTCAATCGAATCTGAATTTCCTCCTCGGCGACGATTGGGTGATCAAGCACGAGCAGAAAGTGAAACAGTACGCTGCGAACTACGAGAGGATCGGATGGAGCAAAGTGCTTGCATCACTGCCGGAGAATCCAACGGCCGAGATTTCAAAGGATCAGGTGAACAATCATTTCAGAAGATTTAATTCCGCTTTCGAAGAAGCTTATATGAAACAGTGTTCTTGGGTCGTACCGGACCCAAAACTCCGAGATCATATCAAAATCTCGTTGGCGAGACGGATCGTACCAATCTACAATGAGTTTTACGAGATTTACGGTGGAGTGGAGGCGAAGAAGGAACTGTGGGTTGAATCACTTGTCAGATACACCCCTGATGATTTGGGAAATTACTGGTCGGATTTGTTCTATGGAAGCAGAACCTCAGGGAGCGTTTCGTCAAGTTCAAGCCGAGGTGGCCGGAGTCATTGAACCGATGTGTTTTGGGGCCGTTGAAAAAATCGCCGGCCATGTAGGAATTTACGCTCGTGGCATTTCGTGGATAATAAGAACAAAGAGGCGTGTATAGTAGACTGATTATTTTGTTCATCACTTTTTAAATTGAAATGTATAATTCTTTGATTAATTAATTAATTTTTATACTTTCCCAGTTGTCTTGTTGTTTATGGCGTTTGCTTTTTTTAGTTTCATGTGTACGTATTTTTTCCTGGTGACGTGAGGGTTTGAATTAATCAACCAATTATTTAAAAGGAAGGTTGTAATTAGCAAGTCGTTGACAACGAAGAAAATGCCAAACAAATGATTGTAGAACAAATCTTCTTTAAGAATATGGAGTAAAAATAAATATTATTTATCGAAATAATAATTAAAATTAATGTGGAATAATATGTATTTTTATTTAAATATAATATTTTTAGAATATTTATAGAACTAACATCTAAAATTAATTATCCATATTCTTTATTTTATTTATAAATATTTTAAGTTAAGCATGTTTTTATTTGCTAAGTATTTTTTTTATTAATTGAGGGTAGTACATAGTAGTATATGTTCAAAGATAATTTTTAATCTTTCGACATTGAACGCTCACATCCCTGACATATATGGTGCTCGAACCCATATCCTCAGAAATAACAACAATTCTTTTTATCACATATGTTACTTGGTTCTTGCATATCATAAGTACCAAGTATGCTACTAGTTATTCTAAATTAGATTTTTTATTTCTAATTAAAAAATTATTTAACCCTAAAATTCTAAATCTCCATTTTTAAAATTATTCACCTTAATATTTAAATTATTTATTTTAATCTTAAATTATTTTAAATTTAGTTGTAATTTTTTAATTTTAAGTTATATTTTTATATTTTATTTTTAGATTATATAATTTAAATTTATAAATTTTATGTTTATTTTATGTATTATAAACTTTTTAGTTTTAATTTTTATGTTTTTCTATAGATTTTTCTAAAAAAACTTAATATAAATTAATAAAATAAAATAAATATTAACATGATACCCGTGACACGAAAATACGGGTTCCCGAGTTTTATGGGTACTCGCCTTACGGGTACCCGCCTCTTACGGGTCGGATCATGGTTCAAATTTTTTTGACCCGAAAGTCTCGAGTACCTGACATTTTGGGTACCCTAAAATTGGGTACTTGGATTTGATCACGCTTACTCCCAACCATTAAAAGTTATAAAACGGTCCCTCGACTATAGGACGTCACTTTATTGAGTTCATCGACCATTAAAAGTTACAAAATGGTCACTCGACTATTCATTTATTCCAAACTCATCATTTTTTAACGAAAAATGATGACAATATGAGCTAGATGTTAACTTATTGATTGAGATATGATAGTCGTTTGAGATTTGTTTATCAAATTTTATCATATCACAATCAACAAATTCACGCTCAACTTAAATTATCGTCATTTTTTAACCATAAAAGTGAGTTTTGAAACATATGAATAGTCATATAATCATTTTGTGATTTTTGATAGTCGGGGGAACTCAACAAAATAATCTCTTATAGTTAAGAGATCATTTTATAATTTTTAACATTCTAGAAACTTAATAAAACAACACCCTATATTCGATGGACCATTTATGTACTTTACCCTTGAAAATAATTTTCTCTCCGTTATTTGTTTTCACTTTTATTTTTAATTGCTCACCTAATACTTATAAATAGAGGCCTATATCTAGAATGATACATGGATTCCTGATCCTTTATGCGACTATGCCGTGTTTCCTACATTCACTTTGTAAGAATATTGGAATGACAAATTTCTTGAATGCAAAATTATGGGGGCTCTATGATGATATCTCCTTCGTCTGGGGTTAGGGATGGAGTTATGTGTAAAGTCAAGGGGTTATTGTCTTTAGTCTTTTAATATTAGAAAATATATAAAGATAAATATGCATTTAGATCTTTAAATTTTAGTTTATTTTAATTTCGTTTTTTGTATTTTGATTTATTTTTATTTTACTTCTTATATTATTTTTATTTGTTATATCTTACCCCTTGAAATAGAATCTAAGCTCCGTCTTATGTGGTCTAAGATGCGAACTTCTGAAGATTCAACCAAATTAGTCAAGATGATTGGAGATCCAAATGATGATAACAATTCTTGCTCTTTGTTTTCGAAGGTCATCTCCGCTAGTATAACAAATTATCCCTTACTAGTCAAGGGGATGTCATAAAGTGACATGACTCGAAATTAATGGTAGGAAGTATAATGGCATTTTTATGATTTCGTTGGGTGTTCTTCGATTGGAAATAGATGGTTGTGTTGGCCATTAACAATTCACCATTTATTGTTTAGACAGAGAGTCACGACTAATAAGGAATAAATGTCCTTTTGAGTTTATTTGTCATTGGAGGTTTTCTAACACTTGTCATTTTTTAGAGGCATCTCATTTTCTCTTTTAGAGAGTTCAATTTATTAAGGATAGTTTGACAATAAGCGATTGCGTTTTGACATCGGTAGAGAGATACTTGTAACACCCATTTTTTTGTATATCTTTTCGTACACAAGATATATATGTTACATCACTTTTAAAATAGTCTTTCATTTGAAATCCCTTAAAATTTTGTTTTGAAATTTATACTAAAACATTTTAGTATAAACATAAAAAAGTCGTAAGAATATACTACTAAAATTTCCACTTTGTATATATTTTAGAGAATTTTTTTTCTTAATTTCGATTACATGCCAACAAATGTTCAACATAAACATGATTGTCCTACCGTTATTGATGAGAGTCAACTTTAGATTTGTGATAGTTGCTACTGCACCCCGTATCCGACTAGTCTTTGCTTTTACCTACGCGTGAATTCAACACACGTTAAGTATTTATATAGTGAGACATAATATTGTAAAGAAACTGTAATTTATACATACGTATCTCATGACTATTAAATGACACATTAAATCGCATTTTCATATAGATAAGATAAATTATTCTCAGTTCAACTATATGTCTTTCATACATTCATCGAAATTATTCTTAGTACGTCCAGCATACCTATCCTTCTGTATTTTTTTCTTCATTATTCTATATTTGCCCTATGTACGTTAAATGAGAAAGTAATACACATGTATTGCACCAAAGTGCCAAATAGTCCTTTATCTTTTATAATTATCATTAGTGGCATCCTTTCATACCAATTATACATTGTTATATATTTTCATTTATGACATCCTTTCATGCCTTTAATGCACCGTTATCCATTTCATTTATTTTCAAGTTATTATCATTTCATTGCGATGCACACGTAGTTCCATATAATCATTCATAAACATATTATGAATTTCGTGAATTGCACACATAGTGCTGAAACATTTATTCATCAACATATGATGAATTCCGTGAATTGCACACATAGTGCCGAAACGGTTATTCATCAACACATGATGAATTCAGTGAATTGCACACATAGTGTCGAAACGGTTATTCATCAACATATGATGAATTCCGTGAATTACACACATAGTGCCGAAACGGTTATTCATCAACATATGATGAATTCCGTACTTTGCACACTTAGTGCCTATTTAGTAATCACCCCACACATATTAAGCAATCATACATATATGACTAGTATAACCTATAGTTACACAACATATAGTTACACAATTAAATGCACTCACCTGGATTGCCTTGCTATTGTATCCTAAACGCAAAGTTGATTACTCAGGTACTTTTCCTTTGCCTTTTGTTTTTCTTGACTCGGGAACTTGATTTCGATTTACTCAAGCATCCAACAAAGACATATACAATATTAATTGTTAGTATATTTCCTAACAATTATACTTAAACATTACTCAAGAGTACATATTATTATATTTTCTATAACAATCTTAGATTATCTTCACATTTATGGCTCAATAGTATCGATACCCTTACCTTGGTATCGATACTACCATACTATGGTACCGATACTCTATTACGGTACCGATACCATTTCTGCATCCTGTTAACAATGGTATCGATACCATCCTCATAGTATCGATACTCCCCTCTTGGTATCGATACCACTTGAATCGACATCGATACTACTCAGCAGATTCTACTAAATTTAAGCTTATAGTATCGGCACTGTTCTATCAGTACCGATACCAGTACCCAAATTTCCCATTTTTCATCGCGAAACATACCCAAATTTGGTCAAATTTCCTTATGTTTACCTCCAACAATACTATTTAACTCTTCTCTACTTATACCTACTAACTTTCCTTCATTTAGATACTTAAAACATCTAGCATCCCTCAAGATAATTTGATTCTAAAAATCACACCACATTTTTTAACTTGTTTTTAGACTCATCCAATGCTTCCAATCTCTCATTTAGCTCTTACCTTTGAAGCTATGGAGGAGAGCAAAACCCATAGGAAAAAAGAATAAGAAGAAGAAATAGTTTGTTGACTTGCTTTCCCCTTTTTCTTAAATCCCTAATTTTAAATGGATTTTTAATTTCGTTTCACTTAAAAAGACCAAAATGCCCATTTCATTAATCTATCTCTTACAAATGGGTCTTACTTAAGTCATTTCTTGTACTTTACCTTTTATTCAATTTAGTCCTCTAAATATTTAATTTCTTTCAAATTAGTCATTGACCTACTATTTAGGGTATTACAATTCTCCCCCTTAAGAAAATTCGTCCTCAAATTTTAAAAAAAGTCTGAAACAAAGAGGTGTGGAAAATGCTTCCTCATATCATGCTCTCTTTCCCATGTAGCTTCTCCCACCTTATGATTCTGCCAAAGCACTTTAACCAACATAATCCTTTTGTTACGAAATTCCTTTGTTTCCTTAGCCAAGATTCGCACTGGTTCCTCTTCCTCATAAGGTAAATATGGTCGGATCTCTACTTCTTCAAGAGTGTTACTATAGGATAGATCTGATCTATACCTCATAAGCATCGATACGTGAAAACCACTGTGGATCTTGTTCATATCCGGAGGCAAAGCTAATTGATATGCTACGGGTCCAACCCTTTTTAATATCTCATATGATCCAATGAATCTCAGACTCAACTTTCCTTTTCGCCCAAAACGTAATACATTCTTCTAAGGTGATACTTTCAGAAAAACTTTATCACCTTCTTGTTGTTCAATATCTTTGCTCTTTAGATCAGCATAAAACTGTTGTCAATCGGAAGCTATCTTAAAATTATCTTGGGTGACTTTCATTTTATATTTCATTTCTTTCATTAATTCAGGGCCAACTAGATTTAGATCTTTTAACTCAAACCAATTTAATGGTGTTCAACCTTTTCTCCCATATAAAGCTTCGTATAAAACCATCTTGATGTTCCATTTTTCCTCTAATAGTACGTTAGACATTTTGCTAAAATTTTCATGATGGCTCTTTTCAAACCAGGCCACCCAACCGACTCTAAATCATGTCTAGGGTAATTCCTCTTGTGAGTCTTTAACTTTATCAAGGCATATGCCACAACCTTACCTTTTTGCATAAGCACACTTCCTAAGCTGTTGGGATATGAATTAGTAAAAACCACCAATTCTTTATCCAACTCAAGTTGTATAAACATTGACGTCTCTATTAAAATCCTCTTTAGCATTTCAAGACTCTTTTGACCCTTCTCCGTTCTACAAAAGACACATCTTTCTTTAAAAACGTAGTTAGAAGCGGGGCTAACGTCGAAAAGTTATTCACTAACTTTCGATAGTAACCAACAATCCCCAAAGAAATCCAATCTTCAGGATCATTCTTTGGGAGTTTCCAATTTACTACAACATGAGTTTCTCTTAGGATATACTCTTATACCTTATACCGAAACCACCTGGCAAAAGAAAGCCATCTTTGCTAACCAGAATTTCACATTGGGATAGTTTGGCATATAAGTTATTCTCTCGAAGAGTCTTATTTAATTGTAAAAAGTCTATGCATAACCACATAGATTTATCTTTCTTTTCGCTAATAACACAATTACTTCCCAAGATGAAATATTATGGCTGATAAAACTTTGATCAATCAACTCTTATAATTGAGCCCCTAATTTTCTTGACTCACTTAAATCATTTGATACTAAGTCATAGAAACATGTTCAATACCTTAATAACCATCAATCTTTAATTCCACCTCTCGATATGGAGGTAACCCAAGAAGTTTATCTGAAAAGACATCTATAAATTCCCAATTTTGTGAGATTATCAAAAAATTCTTCTTTAATTATTTGAGTATCTATCACATTAACCATAAAAGCTATATATATATATATATATATATATATATATATATATATATATCTTTTTGACATCATTTTCTTCACCATCATTATTGATAACACCTTGAGCGATGATTTTACTTTCTCTCCAAAAACTACAATTTCCATACCCTCAACATCTTTCTGAACTAATGGTCTATGGAGACAAACAACTTATACACAATATGATTTTAACTCATCAAATGACAATTCCATCATATCCACTGGGAACATAACCTCTTTAATCTTTATTAAATGTTTACTACCCGACCAACTCATACTTGTACCATGACCCACTAAGATTTACCGCTATCATCTCAATCGAGATTAAGTTGAATATAATACTTTTATTTTACAATCTTTCATTTTCCTTCTTGAGGTAATCCATATAACTTTTTCGGATTCATTTAAAATATTCACGAGTAGTTGAAACATTTTATATCTCAACTATGAAAGTCTAATTATCCAAATCATTTGATAAGAAGACTTAACAACTTTGTAGCAATAACCTCATAGCAATTAATGCTAAAATTACACTAGTAACCAAATTTACTCTTTTTCCTATCATTACGAACTTGACACTCTTCCAAATTCTCGATAATTAATCTCGATTTTAAATAATAATTCATTGAAGTATGAAATGGGTAGAAAATCCATTTTCACAATTTACCTTCTAAAAGTAACTCTATTAGGTCCATAAATCTTAACATTTATTCTTAAACAAACTCATAATCAGTTGATCCACTAATAACTCATATTTATATAAACTTTTAGCGGTCAATGCCTTTACTGCTTACTCATTTCCTCTTACTCAAATTAGCAATACTTTAAACAATTTAATGCTTCACTTAAATATTTCTCAATTATTTAAGCTTACCTAAAGAAACATCGGAAACATCGGAATCATCTCTAAATTCAGAAATTCCCTCTAAATCCTTATCCGATTCAACTTCTCTTGGGTCGATTTTAATTTTGACATTTTTTTCAATATTATCTACTTTCTTACCTTTGTACTTAGTTTCTAACATCTATTAGGGCATAAATAATAATAACATTCAAGTTAATAAGGAGTGACATCAATCACACTCTAATTGATACCAAACCAGTAACTTTGACAATCTTAATGGCATGTAATCCTTTTTCTCAATTCAATTAAACCCGGTTTCTGCCGAGAATCGACTGAACCTGTAGCTCTGATACCAATAAATATAACACCTATCTCCTGTATACCTTTCCGTTCACAAGATATAGATGTCACATCACTTTTAAAACAGTATTTCATTTGAAATCCCTTAAAATTTTGTTTCGAAATTTATACTAAAATATTTTAGTATAATCATAAAAAAGTCGTAAAAATATACTACTAAAATTTCCACTTTATATACATTTCAGAGCATTTTTTCTTAATTTCGATTACATGCCGACAAACGTTCAACATAAACATGATTGTCCTACCGTTACTGATGAGAGTCAACTTTAGATTTGTGATAGTTGTTATTGCACCCCGTATCCGACTAGTCTTTGCTTTTACCTACACGTGAAATCAACACACGTTAAATATTTACTTAGTGAGAGATAGCATTGTAAAGAAACTGTAATTTATACATACATATCTCATGACTATTAAATGTCACATTAAATCACATTTCATATGGATAAGATAAATCCTTCTTAGTTCAACCATATGTCTTTCATATATTCATCGAAATTATTCTTAGTAGGTCTAGCATACCTATCATTCCGTATATTTTCCCCATTATTCTTTATTTGCCTTATGTACGTTAAATGAGAAAGTAATGCACATGTATTGCACTGAAGTGCCAAATAGTCCTTTATCTTTTATAATTATCATGAGTGGCATCCTTTCATACCAATTATACATTGTTATATATTTTCATTTATGACATTATTTCATGACTTTAATGCACCATTATGCATTTCATTTATTTTCAAGTTATTATCATTTCATTGCGATGTACACGTAGTGCCCATACGGTCATTCATAAACATATTATAAATTCTGTGAATTGCACACATAGTGCCGAAACGGTTATTCATCAACATATGATGAATTCCGTGAATTGCACACGTAGTGCCGAAACGGTTATTCATCAACATATGATGAATTCCGTGAATTACACACGTAGTGTCAAAATGGTTATTCATAAACATATGATGAATTCTGTGAATTGCACACATAGTGCCGAAACGATTATTCATCAATATATGATGAATTCTGTACTTTGCATACTTAGTGCCTATTTGGTAATCACACCCACACATATTAAGCAATCATACATATATGACTAGTATAACCTATAGTTACACAACATATAGTTACACAATTAAATGCACTCACCTTGATCGCCTCACTATTGTATCCTAAACGCAAAGTTGATTACTCAGATACTTTGCCTTTTCCATTTGTTTTGATTGACTCGGGAACTTGATTTCGATCTACTCAAGCATCCAACAAAGACATATACAATATTAATTGTTAGTATATTTCCTAAAAATTATACTTAAACATTACTCAAGAGTACATATTATTATATTTTCTATAACAATATTAGCTTATCTTCACATTTCTGGCTCAATAGTATCAATACCCTTACCATGGTATCGATAGTACTATACTATGGTACCGATAATCTATTACGGTAGCGATACCATTTCTACATTCTGTTAACAATAATATCGATACCATCCTCATAGTATCAGTACTTCCTTATTGGTATTGATATCACTTGAATCGATATTGATACTACTCGACAGATTCTACTGATTTTAAGCCTATAGTATCGGTATTGTTTTATCAGTACCGATACTAGTACCCAAATTTCCCATTTTTAGCCCGAAACATACCCAAATTTGGTCAAATTTCCTTATGTTTACCCCCAACAATACTATTTAACTCTTCTATACTTATACCTACTAATTTTCCTTCATTTAGCTAATTAAAACATCTAGTATCCCTCAAGATCATTTGATTATAAGAATCGCACCACATTTTTAACTTGTTTTTAAACTCATCCAATTTTTCTAATCTCTCATTTACCTCTTTGACAAGTCAAATCTACTATTAAACATCAATAAACACTCATATCTTAACATATCATTTCAAAACCCATTTTCTTAATTCTCTAATATTTCCCCCATGCCATAGTTCTAATCTTATATAACCTTTCCTTAAGCTTACATATCACTTAAGATTGCAAAAACAACCCATAATCGAAAGGAAAAATTGATTAATTGAAGTTTACCTTTGAAGCTATGGAGGAGAGCAAAACCCATGGGAAAGAAGAAGAATAAGAAGATGAAATAGTTTGTTGACTTGCTTTCCCCTTTTTCTTAAATCCCTAATTTTAAATGGTTTTTTAAATTCATTTAACTTTAAAAGACCAAAATGCCCTTTCATTAATCTATCTCTTACAAATGAGTCTTACTTAAGTCATTTCTTATACTTTACATTTTATTCAATTTAGTCCTCCAAATTTTTAATTCCTTTCAAATTAGTCACTCACCTACTATTTGTGGTATTACAGTAGTAGTGAAGAATAGTTTTCTTTAGAGGACGTGTCAAGGAATATTGGCTTAGATAATACCTTACAAATAATTTTTTATAAGAAATTTTAGATAAATAAACTTAATCATCAAATAATCTTCGACTAGTAGACTTACAACAAAATTCAACTTGATTTATAGTTAGAATATGAGTCAATAACTAACAATCTCTTCCTTCACACAAACTTCAATAAAAAAATTGATCTTTGAATCTTCAACAACTTCAATTATCACGTAAGCCAAATATCCGCTCAAACTCAATCATCAAGTTTTCAACAACTTTAATTCTTACGTAATAGCTGTTGAAGTACCATTGTATCAATTGAGGATTACTCTCACGCAACTCAAAACTTATAGAACAAAATTCTTCTGGCATGTCTCCAATAACATTAACAAATTTTGAAACAATAAATTCATCTGAAACCCTATAACTCAAACCATGACTCATGATACCACTTGTTAGGCATTTGTAAAACCGAAAATATAATTAGGCGAAATCAACTTAAAAAAGATCACACATAAAAAGTAAGATTTAACATGGTTCAATATTATCTATCTCCATGAACGAAAAAAGAACAACAATCAACTATTAATGTAATGATCATGAAGAGCACAAATATATGATATATCATGTATCCCAAAATCTAATATACAAGGGTATTCAAAGTTCGGTTTTAACATAGTTAACCAAATGAACCAAAGTTTTTTCGGTTAATTTTTCGTTCGATTGTTTAACGGTTAAGATTTTTTTTTAAACTTCGGTTATCGGTTAATTTTGGTTCGAAATCGGTTAACTAACCAAATTAATTGAACTTTTAAATATTTAATATGCTATATATTATTTAGCCTTAGAAATGTTTAAATTTTAGTTTTAATCGAATTAAGCTACTGAATTAACCAAAAATATTAAGAATAACTATATAGATAAAGCTAATAATTAAGAAACAACAGGTCACACGTCCCTCAACAGTCTCAAAATTCAATTCCCAAAGTGTTGAAGTTGGTTAATTTTATTTTTCCTATATGAAAATCTGATAAATTTATGTATTTACATTTTATTTTTATTATTTTCCATGTTATATTAAATTTAAAATATTATATAAATTTTGATTATATTTTATTATTTTTATTACATAATATCATTAATTTTCTTTTAGTGAGACTTTAAATTTGTCAAGTATGTATCTATGCTTTTATTTTTCTTGAAAATAGCTATTCATTTATTTTAGATGCAAAAAACATGAATTATTACTTTTTTATTAACTCTCACGTTGATTTAAAAAATAAATCCATCTGAAATCATGTTGAGATGAAGTGTTTGAATTAGTGATGAGATATGCTGTTATTTTAATAAAAATATTAAAAAATATTATTAAAAAATAATTATAAATCTCGAATACAAATTAAAATACGAATATAAAGAATAAAACTGTCAATTTAAGGTGGAATGACAACACTTATTTGTTAAGCATATATCTTCGACCCAAAGTTAATAAAAAAGTAATAATTAAGCTAGTGGTTTAATAAACAATTATGAACGAGGCTGTTATTTTCATTTAATAACATAAATTCTAAAGTAATCCATCTACTTTGTGCTATTACTCGACACGTCACGTATTTTTCTCTCTCTTTAATCTATAGATTTTTTTTTATCGAAATATAGATCTCATTTATTATGTTTTCATAAATTTGAAATCTTTTCGGTAATAATTATAACAAATTATTTTGTAGTATTTTTAAGTATAAATTATACAAATAATTCTCCCACATGGTACTATTTTATTAAATCATTTTACTACTAAAAGCTATAAAATAATCTTTCGATTATAAAATATTGTTTTATTAAGTCCCTCAACAATTAAAAGTTACAAAATGATCACCCGAGTATTTGTTATGTTCCAAACTCATATTTTTCGATAAAAAATTGATGATTGTTTAAGCTGAACATTAACATGATGACTGAGATATGATAATCGTTTGAGATTCTGGGACTATATTTTATCATAGCATAGTTAGTAGGTCAACGTTCAACTTAGAATATCAATTTTTTAACAGAAAATGATGAGTTTGGAACATAATGAATAGTTGGGTGACAATTTTGTAACTTTTAATAGTAGAAGGACTCAACAAAGCAACACTCTATAGTCGAAGAACGATTTTATAACTTTTAATAGTCGATGGATTTAATAAAATAATACCCTATAATCGAAGGATCATTTGTGTACTTAACCGTATTTTTAACTAATACTCATCAATGTTTTGTGATTTAGACAGCTATTTTGTGGGTGATGTGATTAAACTAATTACATGAACTGGTATTATAATGAAATTAATTAAATATGTATTTCGTTTTTGAATTAGGTATATTCTAAGTTATTATTTAATAGATTTTCCCCTCTAAAATGAAATATGAATTTTATTTTATCTATTAATTTTATATTTTCACTAGTGATGTTAACTTTTTTTTTTATGATATATCAATATAAAATTATATAGTATATTAATGATAATATCATCATCTATAACATGTCCTCTATAATAAAAGGTTTATGAATTTGATAATTTAATCATGCTAGTGAACTCAACCATACTCTTAGATTTCAGTCCCGTATATTTTGATTGAAATCAAATTTAACTTTAAAAATTTAAAAATCAAATCAAATCAAATTAAATCAAATCAAATCAAATCGTTTTAATAGATCTCTGATTGGTTTTATAACAATAATATAACACCTTAATCTAATCCGACCCGAAATTCGAAGGATTAAAATATCACACGGAACCACCTAAGTGGCTAACCATTTTTTTAAAAACATTTAATCAATTTTAACATACGAACATAATATAAATGCAAATATAAAATATGGATACAAAATATAAGTATTTAAAATATGGGGAGCTACCCACAATAGTCTCCAAAAAATACACAAGTGTAAAATAAAGTTTACAACTCAAAAAAATAACAAGGGTCTATGACAGTACATGCCCTCTACAATACTCGAGACATACTCTACTAAAGGATCGGATCTGGAAGTCCTAAATCTAGCGACGAGCTCCGCAATTGGCTCCTAAGAATCTACGCACAAAACACATGCTCGGTGCCACACAAATAACCCTACTATACTACATGCATCCAACATATAAACATGTTATAAGTATGGTTATGTACATTTGCATACACTATCACAACAACAAAAGTAAGCATCATGGTATAACTCGGGGTCACTCAGCATCATGGAACTCACACCCATACTTGCTTACTAAAGAACTTTAGGCGAGAATTGGGTCACATAGCATTAACATCTCCTTATACCTTGAGCTAGGTCTGTGTCACATAGCGTCGGTACCTCACTCGGCTAGTCTACTCCTCTAGAGTTCTCGGGATGTGCCTGGGTCACTTAGCATCGACATAATATCCAACTAGCATTTAAAGAGCCCAGACATTGGATTGGACATATCTTAATAATCCCTTACTCAATTATACCAGCGTCGTACATAAGTAACTCGAGTGTCCTCAATATTTTTCCGAACATCAAGCAAGGCATAAGTCTTATGGAATCTTACCTCATAAAGATCTTATGTTACACAATTATTAAGGTTTTTACTTGTAAGCTTATCAAGGTTTTCTTTAACCTAAGACTCATTTTTCATCATTCCAATTTAGGCTAACCTTATAACCCAAAGATTCAATAGGGTACCGATACTCCTAATTGGGTATCAATACTTCATCTCCTAGAGTATTGACACTTCCCCAAGTATCGATACCAAATTTACCTTTAAAATTTTGAAAAATACCTCAGTATCAATACACTTACTAGAAGTATCGATACTCTACCATAGGTATTGATACTCACATGAGTACCAATACCAAAATGGCTACTATAATCTGATCAAGCCACATAGTATCGATACTAGGCCCTGAGTATAAATACCACCTGAACAATATTGATACTCCTTGATGGGGTATCAATATTCTCCTTACAAACCCCTTTAAATTTTGCCCATTTACGGCGAGCAATATCAGTAATGTTCTTACAATACTGATACCATATGCCAAGAAAAATATGTTTCTCTCATCTAAAACTTTCCAAATTACTCCTAAAGTATTCCATAAGACCCCAAATGATGTTTAAAGCTTATTTAGTACTTAAGGGACAAGAAAGATCATTACTTTACACATAAATAACAACAAATTCCCGTTTTCATGCTTTGAACCCCCCAAAAGCACACAAATGACTCATACACACATATAACCATCAAAACTACACATGCTAATCTACAAGCAATAATGAAACGTTAGAAGTATTTTACCTTACACCTAGGAGTTTTAGGAATAACCTCAAGCTCACCATAGAACCTCTTTCTCTTTCCCCTTCACCTTTGAGCTTTCACCCACTTCTCTCACTAAAACACTAAATAAAATGAGTTATTAACTCACCTAAAAACTTGACAAAGGTATGAAAAAAGTTTTTAAAGCTTGGGAATGGTTTAGAGCCACTCATAAGCTCGAAACACCTAAAACCTTTCATAAACCCTGTGGCCACCATGGCCAAACTCTAAGATTATGAGCTCAAATTGAGCTATAATAGAGAAGATTTCGAAACTTACCTTTACAAATTCAGACTAGGAAAGTTGGGATACAAAGATGCTTCCTTTGATAGTTTCAACTAGAGATGAAATGAAGAAGAAGAATGATGAAAAAACAAATACGGATGAAGAAAAAGAGGAGCATGATACACACACATCATCATTTTTTTGTTAGAAATTAGTTTTAAGAAGTTTAAGGGTTTATTTCACTCCTAATATATTCTCTTTTAGTTTCCAATTAAAATCACCCCTTTTTAAACTAGCTTAGGCCCAACACAAGCCCAATCCATTTCATACTTAGGCAAGGGCTTCTCACAAGTATATTGGATCTAAATAACTCTCTCTTGGGTTATCCCGAATCTACTAACTCGAGAATTGGAGCATTACAACTCTCCCCTCTTTGAAAGAAATTTCGTAATCAAAATTTACCTGAGTAGAAGAGATACAAATACTGAAGTTGTATATCTTCCTCGGTCTCCCAAGTTGCTTCCTCAATCCTATGGTTTCTCTACAAAACCTTCACTAACGGAATCCACTTGTTTATCAAATGTTTGACCTCTCGATCCAAGATCTCCATTGGTTCCTCCTCATAGGTCATATATTGACTTACTTCTTTTTTCTTTAATGGGATGATATATGAATGATCCAAATGATACCTCCTAAGTATCGATCGATACATGAAACATATTATGAATGCGCTTCATCTCAGGCAGTAAGGCAAGGCAGTAGGCAATGAGTCCCGACTTTCTCAAGAATCTCATAAGGTCCAACAAAGCGCAGAGTTAACCTCCCATTTCACCCAAACTTAAGCACCCTCTTCCAAGGTGACACCTTGAGGAAAACTTTATCGACCACCTCAAACTCTATGTCTTTACGCTTCAAATATGGGTATGATATTTTCCGGACAAAAGCTTCCTTTAAACGACTATAAATTAATCAAACTTTATCTTTTACTTCTCTGATTAACTCAGGGCCAATCAAGTTTTTCTCACTAAGATTTTTCCATAATAAAGGTGTCCTACATTTCTTCCATACAAGGCTTCATAAGGGGCCATCTGGAATCTTGGCTTATAACTATTTTTGTAGGCGAATTCGACCAATGACAGATGATCATACCAACTACCCTTGAGGTCTAACACGTAAAAGCTAAGCATGTCCACCAAAATCTGAATCACACGTACTGACTATTGGTCTATGGGTGGAAAGCAATACTAAAATACAGTTAGGTGCCTAAGGTCTCAAATAGTGTCTTCCAAAATCTAGACGTGAAATACACATCTCGGTCGGAGATGATTAATATCGATACTCCATGTAACCTCACTATATCTTGGATATATAGTCCAACCAACCTCTTGAAGGTGAAATCCATACGAATCGGTAGGAAATAAGTAAACTTGGTTAACTTGTCAATCACTACCCATATTATGTCGTGCTTCTTTTGTGTTATCAATAACCTAGTTATAAAATCCATTGTCACTCTGTCCCACTTCCATTACAGAATCTGGATAGGCATAAGCAACACTGATGAAACCTAATGTTCCACTTTAACTTGCTGACAAGTGATAACTCCGTAAAAAGGCCATATTTAGGGCATTTTCACTTAAGTTATTGATTGTCTAAGAGCTCATATAGGATCATATAGATGCATTTAGTATCATATAGTTGCATGTGGTGGAAATATATTTTGTTGTGGCATTTTATGTTGTAAATATTGCTGCATTATGGAGAAGATGTTTTGTTTGATGATATGCAGGATTTGGGAGCAAGGATAAAAAAAAGGGAATTGTCGTGACAAGATGAGACCGCTAAGCAAAATGCAAATGCCAAATTGGATGGCATTTCGAAAGCGAACAAGCAGAAAAGTTTAAGAGCCAGTTGTCATTTTCTTCACGTGCACTCTACCACCAGTCACCCGAGAGGAGACATTTGCCACCTGGGTTGTCTGATCCTTTTGGGACCATGCCCAACTTCCTAGAGGGGACCACGCCTAGCTGCAGCTGATCCTGTCTAGTACTTGCCTAGCTGCCTGGAGGGGATCAATGCTACAGCTGCTCACCCCCTCATGCGAATGAAGCATGTTCGGGGTATCCTAGGAATTTTAACATAAATTCCTAGGTTTATTCTCCCCTATAAATAGGAGATAAAACCACAATAAGAATGAGACTTTTAGACACGCCGACTTGAGCTTATTTTCAGAGAGGAAAAGGTCTTTCTTTTTTCCATCAATCGTATTTGCCGTGGCATTCCTCCATTAACAAGCTAGAGCCGTTCGTGGTGGCCGATGGTAGCTTTGACAGTGAACGTTGAAGGCTTTTCCTCATTCCCTTTGTTGTTTGCTTTCATTTATCTCATTTGGGTTGTATGGAACGAATTAACTTCTTGCCTTATTGCTTGAAATATTCGAACCCCACCATGAACTAGTCTTATTTGGTAGGAGTTCCTTATGTATATTTAAGTTTTACTTTAATGAATAGTTGTTTTTATATGTTGTTATTTGTTTTGTTTATGATGTGTAATGCCTTAAGGTTGTATGAGCTATGAGAGTAGCCATTACTTAGGAGATTGCTTAGTGTTCGAGAGAATGACTAAGTAGCATGTCCTTAGTGTTCGAGAGAAACTAGGGAGGATCCACATAAGCAAGGGGTTCTAGGTAGTAACTAGGCCTAATCTAACCTTAGACTTAAGGTTAGGATTTCAATCGAATAAAAGGAGTAATGCTTGATCGAGAGGTTAGATGTTAGTGTTGCTGTAAAAAGGTATTGCCATGATATATCTTGTTATCTGGACATATAGGATCCCTACACTTGCTAACGCCAATAGGTTTGCCATGGCATCTTGAACCTGTTGAGTCCCTTGACTAGAGATAACATAGAGAACCCTTAGTAAATTCTGTCGGGCAGATAATGCATAAAAGTAAGACCATCTTGAGAAGTAGACTTAAATTTTCTTAGTGACTTCTATCATTCATTCTCATAGTAGCTTGTTGTGTGAGGAGTCTAAAGTCCTGATAATCAAATCCAGTATTTGAATTTTATTTTACCTTTACATTCTCATTTGATTGCACCGAACACAATATAATTTTCCACGACATCTCCATCCACTTTGCCACAACATCTCCATTTGCTACCATATTACCATCATTTCATTTCCACAACATCCATTTCATATTGCCACAACATTCTCATTTGTAAATAACATCACTAACTATACTTAGGTGAAGTAGTAAATTATTGTGATTAAGCTTGTAAATTTCCTCCAATCCCTATGGATACGATACTCACTCATCACTGTATTACTTATTTGATTGTGTATACTTGCACATATTTTCACGACCATAGATAGTAGTCACAATTTACGGACAAGTTTTTGGCACTGTTGTTGGGGATTATAAACTAGAAGCTAATTAGTTTTTTCATAGAAGTTTTATTTTACCTTTTATATTTTTTAATATAGTTTTAATTGTCATTTTCCTTATATTTTTCAGGTTTTTCTTGGTGTATGACCAGAAGGCATTCTAACGAGCCATTAGAACCAATTGAACCCGAGATTCAAAGGATGTTTAGGAAAAAAAGACGTGCTCAACGTGAAAATATGTATCAAATTGGAAATCAAGGTATTGGTCATGAGGAAGATCAAAATGTCGAGGCAATTCTGAATGCTGGGAATGCAGCCAGACTTCGTGCCATTCGTGATCACTTAAATCCCATCTTAGACGATTTAAATCCAGGAATTGTGGCACCCGAGATTTAGGCAGCCCATTTTGAGCTCAAACCTGCCATACAATTCTAATACATAGAGGCATGCCAAATAACTCTTCTTGGAGGTGTACGATTTTTTCCGTCAACAAGCAGCGCACGAAGATGTATTAAAGTTAAAGCTATTTCCATATTCTTTGCGTGACCGAGCAAGGGCTTGGTTGAGTGGCGTTCCAGCGGGTTTGATGGAGTGTTGGACTGATATATGCAAAAGTTTTTTTCTACGGTATAATCCTCCGAATATGAACACCCAACTGAGGAACGACATCGCTTCTTTTCATCAAGCTGATGGTGAATCACTGTATGAATGTTGAGATCGGTATAAAGGATTGCTTTGCAAATGTTCAAATCATGGTTTCTAAGATTGAACTCAAGTGGTAATGTTATATAACAGAGTTAATGCGAGGATGATGCTAGATGCCTCGGTAAATGAGACATTACTCGATAAATCACCTACAGATGTATTTAGTATTCTGGACAGGATTGCCAATAATGATTATCAATTCCCATCTACAAGGCTTGGAATTAGGCGAAAATCACATAGAGCATTCTAGTTAGACACTAAGGATTCTGTGTTCGCCCAACTTGCTGTTATCACCAATATGCTAAAGAATTTGAAAAGACCAAGTGAGGTGAAAGAAGTGAAGGCAACCAATTCAGCATGTTTATTATGCCATGGTAATCACCATGAGAGCGAGTGCCCGACCAATCAAGAATCTATCAACTATGTGGGAAACTACAATCGATGCAATAATAACCCCTATTCTAACACATATAATCCTAGATGACATCAACATCCAAACTTCTCATGGGGAAATCAAGGAACTAGCAATGCAAATCAACCCATTAAGCAACAGTATTTCAATGACTCCCAAGGTTTTCAAACGAATATGCCATGGCATAATTCTAACAAGGGAATGCCATCTTCATCTAACACAAGTTATTTGGAGGCCACAATACAAGTGTTTATAGCAACCACGAAGACCATGCGACCTCCATAAAAAACCAATGAGCTTTGCTTTAAAGCCACAATTTATCTCTGAGGGCGTTGGAGGGTCGGGTTGGTCAATAACGTCAACCAGGTCGTCTGGCGAGTTAAACTGAAGTCACCAAACCTCATGAAAAGGAGCAATGCAGTGTACTCACACTACAGAGTGGTACCCAAATTAATGTAGAAGACAAGTATGGGGGAAGACCAAAGATTAATTTACCCCCTGTAACCGTGCAGGCTAAGCGTGAATTGCCAGAAGAAACACAAGTGAAAGAGGATAAGGATGAGGCTTCATAGAGTAAAACAACTGAGGGAGCAAACAAAAATGCCAAGGCAATTGTTGTTCCCGCCCTTTCATTAAAGGAAGTCAGACCCTCACCTCATTTCCCAAAAAGACTAAAGAAGCATAATGATGACATTCAATTCAAGAAGTTTTTCGACATTTTGAACCAACTTCACATTAATGTTCCTTTTTTTGAAGCTATAGAACAAATGCCAACATATGCTAAATTTCTCAAGGAGATTGTTACAAAGAAAAGAAAAGCTGAGAGGTACGAGATAGTTGCCACGACAAAAGAATATTGTTCTGCCATAAGAAAGCTACCACCAAAGAGACAAGATCCATGTAGTTTTATCATTCCATGTTCGATAGGAGAAAATTATGTTGGGAAGGCACTATGTGACCTTGGCTCAAACGTGAACTTAATGCCTAAGTCAATCTTCATGTAGCTTGGAATAAGAAATACGAGGCCCATCTCTGTTATCTTGCAATTTACTGACCGTTCTCATAATTATCCTTAGGGGCGAGTCGAGGATGTCATTGTGAAGGTGGACAAATTCGTGTTTCCAATAGACTTTCTTATACTGGATTGCGAGGTTGATGCTACAGTACCCATAAGCTTGGGGAGACCCTTCCTAGCTACCAGACGTATTCTTATTGACTGCGAGAAGGGTGAGCTTACCATGAGAGTTGCCGACCAATATGTCACAGTTAATGTCTTCCGTACTCTCAAGTACATGGATGAGGCTGAAGAATGCCAGAGTATTTTCAAAGCGGATTCATTGATAGCAAGAGAATCTGATAAATTTTACCATGACAATTTCATTCAGCTGGAAAAGTATGAGAGGCTATTTGAAGAAGAAAAGTCTGAAGAGCCCAATGACTTTCATTTGGAGGAGTAGCAGGCTAGCTTCCTCATAGCTAGCCTAGGTACACATTTTGAACCTCTTGATTTCGATGAGTTTGTTCCTCCTAATCTCTCATTACAGCATGCACCTACCCTAGAGTTAAAGAATTTGACACAAGAGCTTAAATATATCTATCTGGTTAGTAATGAAACTTTACCTGTTATTATTTCCTATGCCATTACTCCTAACCAAGAATGTAGTTTGTTAAGAGTTTTATCACAACATAAGAGAACGTTAAGATGGACTGTGGAAGATATGAAGGAAATAAGTCCCACCATTTGCATGCATAAAATTCTGCTAGAAGAATGTTATGGCAAATCCATAGAATCACAAAGAAGATTAAACCCAATCATGAAGCAAGTCATGATGAAAGAAATTCTCAAATGACTTGATGCTGGAATGATTTACCCCATCTCTAATAGTTTTTGGGTGAGTCTCGTCCAATGTGTGCCAAAGAAGGGAGACACGATCGTGGTAACATGTGAAGACAATGAGCTGTTACCAACACGCACTGTCACCGGGTGACGAATATGCTTGGACTACCGCAAACTCAACAAGGCCACTAAGAAGGACTACTTCCCTTTGCCTGTCATCGATCAAATCCTGGATTGATTGGCTAGCAAGGCATATTACTGTTTCTTGAATGTATACTCGGGGTATAATCAAATTGTCGCCGCACCAAAGGACCAAGAGGAGACTACGTTCACGTGTCCCTATGACACTTATGCTTTTCGGAGGATACCTTTTGGACTCTGTAATGCCCCGAAAACATTTTAGCGCTGCATGCAAGCAATATTTTTTGACATGGTTGAGGATTTTCTAGAAATCTTTATGGATGACTTCTCCGTTTCTGGAGACGACTTTGAGAAATGCCTTGGCAATCTGGAAAAGGTACTCAAGCGATATGAGGAGGCTGATCTCGTGCTGAATTGGGAAAAATGTCACTTCATGGTGACCGAATGCATTGTTCTAGGTCATAAGATCTCTCAAAAGGGCATTGAAGTAGACAAAGCTAAAATCGAGGTGATGGAAAAGCTACCCCCACCAACTTCTGTCAAGGGCATTAGGATTTTCCTTAGACATGTTGGGTTTTATAGAAGATTCATCAAGGACTTCTCCAAGATATCCAAGCCCTTATGCACCATGCTTCAACAAAATCAACCCTTTTTGTTCGATAAAAATTATCATGGCGCATTCACCGAGCTGAAACAAAGACTTATCTCTGCGCCTATTGTGGTTCCCCCCGATTAGACGTCACCATTTGAGTTTATGTGTGATGTGAGTGATTTTTCCGTTGGAGCTGTGCTTGGGCAACGCAAAGGTAAAATTTTCCATGCTACACATTATGCTAGTCGTATCTTTAATGAAGCACAACTGAACTATAGTACCATTGAGAAAGAATTACTTGTTGTGGTATTTGTATTTGAAAAGTTTAGGCCATACTTGATAGGCACCAAAGTAATTATTCACACTCTCAGCTATAAAATACCTATTGAACAAGAAAGATACCAAGCCTAGACTCATTAGGTAGATATTATTACTGTAGGAATTTGACTTAGAGGTAATAAATAGGAAATGTACTGAAAACCAGCTTGCAGATCATTTATCTAGGCTATAGAACAATTTTGAATGCCATGACATTTTAGATATTCAAGAAGAATTTCCTAATGAGAAAATTTTATATGCCACGACAATCCCGCAGTACGCTGACATTGTCAATTTTCTTGTTAGAGATATTTTGACTTATGAATTGAAAATCCATGGCAAGAAGAAGTTCAAGCATAATTTCAAGTTCTACTTCTGAGACTAGCCATACTTATTCAAACAATGCGTCGATTAAATGATTTGACGTTGTATCCTTGAGGAGGAGCAAAGAGACATTCTACACTATTTCCATACAACCCCATGTGGAGGACATTTTGGAGGTGTGAGGACTGTTGCTAAGGTCCTCCAATCAGGCTTTTATTGGCTGTCACTGTTTAAGGATGCTCATGAGTTTTGCAAAATGCGTAATAGATGCCAGCGCACTGGGAACATTTCAAGACGACATGAAATGCCATTGCAAAACATTCTGGAGATCGAGCTCTTTGACGTATGGGGAATTGACTTAATGTAATCGTTCCCATCATCTTTTGGAAACTTGTATATTTTGCTTATTATAGATTACGTATCTAAGTGGGTTGAAGTAATTGCCACACCGAGGAATTACTCTAAAATCGTGCTCAAGTTCCTTCACAAGAACATCTTTACTCGATTTGGAGCACCAAGAGCCATTATCAGTGACGAGGGCACTCATTTTGATAACAAGCTAATTGCTAAGGCATTACAAAAATATGGAGTACGACATAAAATTGGCACATCATATCACCCACAAACCAATGGGCAAACTAAAGTCTCCAACCAGGAGATCAAGAAAATCCTAGAGAAGGTGGTGAATCCTAGAAGGAATGACTGGTCCCCGAAGCTGGACGAAGCGCTATGGGCTTATAGGACGACATTCAAAACACCTTTGAGAATGTCACCTTTAAATATGATATACGAGAAAGCATACCACCTACCTGTGGAGTTAAAGCATAAGGCATATTGGGTCATCAAGAAGTTAAATTTTGGCGCATAACTAGCTGGAGAGCAAAGGTTACTCGATCTGAATGAAATAGAAGAGTTTCGAGCACAAGCATATGAAAATACCAAGCTTTACAAAGAAAAATCCAAGAATTGGCATGATTGAATGCTTTTACTATGACATTTTCATATTGGCCAACAAGTGCTTCTGTTTAACTCGAGGCTGAAGCTCTTACCTAGAAAACTGAAGCCACGATGGTCCAGAATTTTTAAAGTACACCGTGTCTACCCTCATGGCGCTGTTTATACCAAGAATATGGATGATGGTTCCATTTTCAAAGTTAATGGCCAACGTCTGAAGGCTTATCAAGGAGCTCCGCCCTTGCGTGACAAATCAACACTCTTCTTGCACGATGTCGAAATCTACTAAGTATCTTGAAGATGCCGTTACATTTTGGATTTACTCATGTGCATAAATAAAAGTTTATTTTTTTACTGTTTTATTCAGTTTCTTTTTAATTTATTGTTTTGTTTTTGTTTTCAAATTTAGGGTCCACATAGTAGGAACGTGATGACCGTACGATTGAAGAAAGGGGAATAGGCGGTAACAAGACAAAATAGGAGGGACAAGTTTTCACCTTTTTACTTTTTACTTTTTGAAATGTTTAGTTTTTCTTTAGGGTTTATTTTAATTATTTTTGTCTTTTTCCCAAACTAACACCCCATCCACACGTTAAATAACCCCCATTTTACCTTTTTATCTTGCTTTCATCCTTTTTACTCTCTTACTTAGCCTTCATCTTTTCTTCTTCTTCCCTCTTTAACACCGAATGCCATAGCTAACAAGCTGTAAGCTTTTTCATCTTTTCTTTGTTTTGTCAACTAAACCATGGTGCGCTCACATCCCTCAAGCATGGCTCCATCATCTCCATCCCATTTCATTGATGAAACGACACAATAAAGGTTTTAAAACCTCAAAAACTGTCAGGTTTTCTTTGAGTTATGTTGTGTTTTCTCCGACGAGGAAGATGCCGATCTCGACAGTGATGTCATGGACATTGTTCACCAGCACTAGTGGAAAAATTTGCCAAGCATCCGAAGAATGTGAACGCCTCTTTGGTGAAGGAGTTTTTCGCCAACTTAACTGATCCAAATCAACATGAGGTGGTGGTTCGTGGTATTTCTATTCACTTTACCTCTTCAGTTATTAATTGTTATTTTAACTTGCAAGATATTATTGATAACCACACCACTTTCGCAAAAGAGGCAGATAATGAAATTGCCATGACATATTGGAAGACCTCTGTTTTCCAAATACACAGTGGAATGGCCAACAAGTAATCTAACGAATGATGGATTGCGAGAGGCTACAACCGAGGACTAAATTGTGGAATCATTTCATGAAGCACAAGCTTCTCTGTAGAGGATTCTTCTATTGCACTCTATTTTAGTAGGGCATTCCATTGACTTAGGCAAGATAATTGTGGAACAAGTTCATACTTGTCTGAAATGACCTGCCAGTGCCTTGGTATTTCCAAACCTCATTACGGCTCTCTGTCATAAGAAGAAGGTGACCGAGGAGTAGTTTGATGAGATATTGCAAAGTCTGTTTGGTATTACAAAGGCCAAGCTTCCTATGTTACTTCGATTCAAGGAAAACAAGGGAAAAGAAAATGAGGAGACCACTTCCCGCGCTGATGTAACCCCAGATGCCAAGGCAAAACTAGATGCCCTAGAGGAGGTCACTAAGAGAACCCAAGAGCACGTGGAACAGTTGACCAGTAATATGATGACCTTCTTTGCTTATGTAAAGCGCCAAGATGAGTTTGTCACGAATGTTTTCATAGAGATTCTCCAGCACGTTAATCTTGATATCCCAGTCTTCCCTGCTACACTCTTATAACCATCTGAAAATATCGAGGCATCAGAAGATGCTCACCAGCCCACTGATGAGGAGAAACTAGTCGATCCTGATCCATTTCACTTTATTCCACCAACTGAATATCAAGAAGTTGAGCTTTATCTTTCAATCGTACCAGCACCCTCGCAGCCCATAGAGGCACTTGAGGATGAACAATCAGAAATGTCACAGTAAATTCCTTTGCGAAGGAGTAAACGTCGGTTGAAGAATGTGTCTAGGCGTGAGCAGTCTCGGCTATCCCCAGTCCCAGAAGGACTTATGACCCCCTGTTGCACCAACCTCAGATTCTGAACAATTCAGCCCCACACAATTACGTAAGCTCCCACATCGCACGACCGCCATACCACCACCATCATAAGTAGTCAAGGTATCTTGCATTGCATAGCATATAGTATAGTTTTACTTAGTTTTTATTTAGCATTGAGGACAATGCTTCTCTCAAGTTTGGGGGAGGTAAGTGATAACTCCGTAAAAAGACTTAATTTTTAGTCTTTTCAATTAAGTTATTGCTCGTCTAAACGAAGTATGCACTGTATTTTTAGTTGCATTTAGTTGCATATAGGTTATATTAGCATGTGGTGGATAAGTTTTGCTTAGGCAAGATTTATTTGGTTTTACTGATGTTGATGAGGAGAAAGGGTTGTTTAGGTTGTGCTTGTGCAGGAATCATACAGAGGAAGAACATTTCAGTCGTGACAATGAAAGTTGCAGAGGCCAATGGAACAAAAGAGAATGTGAGAAGCAGATTTATCTCACCAAGGCAAGATTTATCTGAAGAAGTCTGAAGCAAGTGTGGAAAAACCGTATATGTCACATGCCAGCTGGATGACCTACTTCACGTGCAAGCAAGCCTAAATATTCTGACAGCCGACAGCCGCCTTTCCTTTTTAAGTTTGGGAAATTAATAACGGCTAATTAAGGAAACTCCAAAAGCATGCAAAGCCCTAGGAGATTTTCCTATAAATATTCAGCCGAAGCCGCCAAAGAAGAAGGCAATGAAGAAGAGAGAAAAGATTACCTAAGGTGTGAGCAAGCAACTGTAGTGCTTTCCCACCGTCTACCCATAAATCTTCCTTGGTGTCCTCCATAGCCAGACAATAGCAGAGCGGTGATCAAGCCTCGAGAGAGGGTGATCACCAAGGCAGGCGTAGTGCTGATCAGGATTGTCGTGACAGAGCCCCCGGTTTTGGGAGGCACTCTTCCTTTGTTCTCAACTCTTATTTTATTTGGGGTTATATTAAATGGTTAAATCTTGGATGATCTTTGATAACACTATGAATGCTTTGCTTGGTGTTAAACTTTGTTTTGTCTGAACAATGTTTTTATGTTTACGAATGATGAACTATGTTTTGCTTATGACTGTTTTGCTCATAGTTTAAATATTTTGCCTTAACACTGTAAGAGCATCGAAAGATTGCCTGGGGTTTCGGTAAAACATGTCTTGACATTGTAAAAGCATCGAGAAATAGTCTTTTATCTAGAGAGTGATTCTTGAATTCGAGAGAATTAAGAGAGATTAACGTGAGCAAAGGAATGAATCCGGGATGGTGAAGTTCTAACTTGTCTACCTTAGAGATAAGAAGTGAGTTTTAAACGACTAAAAGGGATAAATGCTAGAGTAGGATAAGACAACGTCTATAGTTAACGCCGAGAGGTATTACCATAGCAACCGTCCAAGAATACCTAGTAATTCTGTCGGACAGTTTAGTAAGTCATAATCATTCATTTTGGGCTTAAAATAATTGTTGCCGGGACAATAGTTTAGCATCAGTGCTCTGTGACACGTCTGGATATGTGAGGTTGTTTGTATTATATTTAAACCAATATTTGATTTGTTTTGTTTATCAGTCTGCATATTTTCTTGGTCTCGACCACATTTTTTCTGAAATAATTGAATCATTATTCTTAGCTCATTAATATTAGTTCTTAGCTCTAATACTTAGTAGGATTTAGTTGGTGACATTAGTTCTAGTTCTGGTAAAAATATATTTCTAATCCAATCCATGTGGAGACGATACTCACTCACTACTATATTACTTGCATCGATTGTGTATACTTGCACAGATTTACTTGTCTTAACATATACATTTACAAGAGATCAAGTTTTTGGCGCCGTTGCCGGGGATTGACAACTGACGAAATTTTTAGCCACAACAAGTTCTTTTTGTCTCTTTATATTTATTTAGTCTAACGTAGTTTATTATTTTCTTTTATAGGCTTTTATTATTACATGACCTTGAGATCTGCTGGTAAGCCTTTGGAACCATTCAACCCCGAAGTTGAGCAATCGTTCAGACAAAGGTTACGTGCCCAAAGAACTAGAGAATAATTGAATCAAATGCAAAATGGCATGAGAGATTTAGGAGACCCAGATGTAGCAATCATTATCTAAGTTGCAAGACCAAGAGCGATACGGGACACTTGAACCTAATTCTCGATGAGCTCAATCCTGGCATAGTGGCACCTGAGATACAAGCCACTCATTTCGAACTTAAACCGGTGATGTTTAATATGCTAAACTCTATCAGCCAATTTGGTGGTACACCCAATGAAGATGCTAGATAACATGTGCGTGATTTCCTTGAAGTATGCAATTCATTCCGAAAACAAGGAGTACATGAAGATGTGCTCAAAATGAATCTTTTTCCTTACTCCTTACATGATAGAGCTAGAGCTTGGCTCAGCGGAGTTCTTTCCGGATCAATGGAGTCATGGGTAGATTTATTCAAAAATTTCCTACTCCGATATAATCCGCCCAATATGAATACACAGGTTCGGAACGACATCACAAGTTTTTGCCAAGGAGATGATGAATCAATGTACGAATGTTGGGATAGGTATAAAAGCCTACTTCGTAAATGTGTTAACCATGGATTTCACGATTGGACGCAAGTGGTGATATTTTACAATGGAGTCAACATACCAACTCGAATTATGCTAGATGCCTCAGCAAATGGAATCCTACTAGACAAATCACCCGAGGAAGCTTTTGACATCCTCGACAGGATAGCAAATAATGGCTATCAATTTCCAAGTGCAAGATTTGAAACTGGAGGAAAACCCCCTGGAGCATATGAATTAGAGAGAAAAGATTCGATAGCAACCCAACTCTCTGCCATAACCAATATGCTGAAAAATTTGCAACGTCTTAATGAGGTAAGAGAAGCCAAGGCGACCAATAATGTGTGCCTACTCTGTCATGGCAACCATCATGAGAGTGAATGTCTTGAAAACCATGAGTCAACCAATTTTATGGGCAACTACAATAGAAACCACAATAATCCCTATTCGAACACATACAATCATGGTTGGAGACAACACCCAAATTTCTCATGGAATAATCAAGGAAGTAGCAACAATCAATCCATAAATTACAGGACACAACAAAATAATTATGAATATCAGTATCTTTAGAATCAACATTATCAGCAGCCCTGGCAGAACAATAAAGGTATAGCTTATTTCTCTAACACTCATTCCAATACTAACTCCTTGGAATTATCCTTGCAGTAATTCATGGCCTTGACAAAAGATTTCAGGGCGTCTACAAAGACCTTGATGCACGAACATTCTACAACAATAAAAAATTAAGGAAATTTGTTACAAAGCCAAGCAACGTTTTTGCAAAGCCATAGTTCATCTCTTAGAGCTTTGGAGAATCAAGTGGGACAGATTGCCACGACATTACATTCTCGCCCACACGAAAATCTCCCTAGTGATACTGAAGTCACTAAGCATCGTGGGAAAGAGCAATGCATTGTACTTGCACTAAGGAGTGGAAAACAAGTTGACCAAGATGACAAGTTTGGGGGAGAACATCGGAATAATCCATGCCAAGGCAACCAATCAGAGAACATTGAACAAGAGGAAGTACCTGAGGAGAAGGAAAGAAGTGAAGGCTCAGAAAAGCTTCAACTAAATAACAAGAAATCCATGGTCAAGGCCAGCGAGTTATCTGCACCAACAGCAGTCAATGAGAGACCTTCACCACTGTTCCCTCAATGGTTGAAGAAGCATGATGATGACATACAGTTCAAGAAATTTGCTGATGTTCTGGATTAGTTGTGTATCAATGTGCCCTTACTTGAAGCCATCGAGCAAATGCCTACATATGCCAAGTTTCTGAAAGAAATTGTTACACAGAAAAGGAAGGTAGAACGTGTTGCCACGACAACAGAAATTTGCTCGGCAGTGAGTAAACTCCCACCAAAGCAAAGAGACCCTGGCAGCTTTGTAATACCATGTTCCATTGGTAATGACTTCATAGAAAGAGCTCTTATTGATTTGGGATCAGGTGTAAACTTGATACCAAAGTCCATATTCATGAAACTAGATGGGTATCACGCCCATCCCACATCAGTCATCCTACAGCTGGTCCATCGGTCTTATATGTGACCCGAGGGCAGAATTGAAGACGTTGTAGTAAAGGTAGATAAATTTGTATTTTCAGTGGATTTTCTCATTCTGGATTGCGAAGCAGATGAAAACGCACCAATCATTCTGGGACACCCATTCTTAGCCACCGACAGAATTTTAATAGACTGTGAAAATGGAGAATTCACCATGAGAGTTGGTGAGCAAAGCATCACGATCAATGTATTCAACTCTATGAAATACGTGAACAATCCAGAGGAATGCCAATGCATTAACAAAATTGAAGAAAAGGCAATCCTTGGACGAGGTGAATCCCTAAGGCTCGATGAATAGAATACTTTGTACCATGAACCTACAACCAAGATGCATGAAGCAAAAAACTTTGGCCCAGACGAACTATTTTCAGAAGACGGTTCTGACAATTATGGCCACAACAACGAAAATTTACACAGTGAACACCCTGAAAGCGATACCAAGGCAAGATGCAAAGGAAAGACAAAGGACAAATTGAGATTTCTTTATGGGTCAGATATGAAATTCGAACCTTTAGACTATGATGAAGTTAAATCTCATGAGTCATCTCCATAACATGCACCGAAATTGGAACTTAAGACTTTGCCATCACATTTAAAATATTCTTATCTAGGTGTTGATGAAACATTACCAGTGATATTTTCTGCCAACCTAACCTCTGAACAGGAGAAGAGTTTGTTGAATGTTTTTTCACAGCACAGGAAAGCTATAGGATGGACGATGGAAGACTTGAAAGGAATCAATCCAACCATATGCATGCATAAAATCAATCTCGATGATAGTCACAACACCTCGGTGAAACCCCAAAGAAGGCTCAACCCGATCATTAAGAAGGTAGTCATGAAGGAAATAATAAAATAGCTGGATGAGGGAGTGATTTATCCCATATCCGATACTTCATGGGTTAGCCCAGTAAAATGCGTGCCAAAGAAAGGTGGTGTAATCGTGGTTAAAAGCGAGCATGATGAGTTACTCACCACGAGAACAGTCATGGGCTGGCGCATATGCATGGATTATTAGAAGCTTAACAAAGCCACAAAGAATGATCATTTTCCCCTCCCTTTTATCTACCAAATGTTGGATAGATTAGCAGGAAGACATTTTATTGCTTGATCGATGGATACTCAGGGTATAATCAAATTGTCATAGAACCCGAAGATCAAGAGAATACAACTTTTACATGTCCATATGGTACATATGCATTTAGGCGAATGCCATTTGGACTTTGTAACGCTCCAGCTATATTCCAACGATGCATGATGGCAATCTTCTCAAATATGTTCAAAGAGTGCATGGAAATATTTATGGATGACTTCTCCGTTTCTAGTGATGACTTTGACCGATGCCTCGGCAATTTATCCAAGGTGTTGAAACGATGTGAAGAAGCCAACCTAGTACTAAATTGGGAAAAATGCCATTTTATGGTAACTGAAGGAATAATGTTGGGTCATAAAATTTCATGCCATGGCATCGAAGTCGACAAAGACAAAGTGGATGCAATTGCAAATCTTCCCTCACCTACTAATGTGCGAGGTGTACGCAGTTTCCTTGGATATGCATGATTCTACAGGCGATTCATAAAAGACTTTTCTCAAATCTCTAAACCCTTATGTCTTTTGCTACAACAAAATCATCCATTTGAGTTTAATAATGATTGTTTGAATGACTTCACAGATTTGAAGAAAAAGCTTTCAGTCGTGCCAATTGTTATCCAACCAGATTGGAACGAACCATTTGAGCTCATGTGCGACGCTAGTGACTATGCAGTTAGAGCAGTGTTAGGGCAACGAAAAAGTAAAATTTTTCATGTTATCTATTATACAAGTCGAACTCTTAATGATGCACAAGTGAACTATACCACCACTGAAAAAGAGCTCTTAGCAGTAGTATTTGCATTCGATAAGTTTAGGCCATATCTAATAGGCACTAAGGTAATTGTGCACACAGATCACTCAGCCATTAAATATATGATTAATAAAAAATATGCAAAGCCTAGACTAATCCGGTGGATATTATTACTGCAAGAATTTGATTTAGAAATCAAGGATAGGAAAGGTATAGAAAATCAAGTGGCAGACCATTTGTCTAAGCTAGATAACAAACCTAATTGCCCTGACATCACAGAAATTAAAGAGGATTTCCCTGATGAGAAAATATTATTTGTCATGGCTGCACCGTGGTATGCTGACATCGTTAATTTTCTTGTTAGTGGTATTGTTCCTCTTGATTTATCTAGCCAGGGCAAACGAAAATTTCGACATGATGTGCGACATTACTACTGGGACGAACCATTTCTATTCAAGCAATGCGGAGACCAAATAATCCGAAGGTGCATTCCAGAAGAAGAACAACAAGATATCCTACTCCAATGCCACTCGTCAACATATGGAGGGTAATTTGGTGGGATTAGAACAACAACAAAAGTAGTTCAGTCTGGATTTTATTTGCCAACCCTATTTAAAGACACGCATGAATTCTACAAGTCATGTGATAGATACCAACGAATGGGAAACATCTCTAAACGGCATGAGATGCCATGGCAAAACATTCTGGAAATCAAACTTTTCGACGTATGGGGAATAGATTTCATGGGACCTTTTTCATCATCATTCGGAGATATGTACCTTCTCTTGGTAGTGGATTACGTATCAAAATGGGTTGAAGCCATTGCAACACCTAAGAACGATTCCAAGACGGTGTTGAAGTTTTTGCACAAAAATATATTCACCCGCTTTGGAACACCAGGAGCTCTTATTAGCAATGAAGGTACACATTTTGATAACAAATTGATTGCCAAGACACTGAAAAGATAGGGAGTACGACATAAAATCGCTATGGCGTATCACCCTCAGACGAATGGATAAGCTGAAGTGTCTAACCGAGAAATCAAGCAAATCCTTGAGAAAGTGGTCAACCTAAGTCAAAAAGATTGGTCGCCAAGGCTAGATGAAGCACTATGGGCTTATCGCACAGCATTCAAGATACCACTGGGAATATCCCCGTTCAAGCTAGTCTACGGAAAGGAGTGTCATTTACTGGTTGAACTCGAACATATAGCCTATTGGGCCATCAAAAAGATAAACATGAATGCTCAGCTTGTTGGAGAAAGAAGACTATTGGAGCTAAACGAGATGGATGAATTTAGAGAACATGCATACGAGAATGCTCGCTTTTACAAGGAAAAAACAAAACGATGGCATGACACAAAAATATTGCCGAGGCAATTTTATTCTGGACAACAAGTACTACTATATAATTCACGCCTTAAGTTATTCCCAGGCAAGCTAAAATCACGATGGTCAGAACCATTCATAGTTCACCAAGTCCATGACAATGGAGCAATTGAAATTTAGAACCAAAATGACGGTTCCATCTTCAAAGTGAATGGGCAGAGACTCAAGGAGTACAAAGGAGCCCCAGTCATACACGACAAACAAGCATCGTTGGCACATGATGCCCAAGAGTTTGTTTTTCTTAATTGAGAAAATATTCGTTGCCTAGGCAACAAAAATCTGAATTCTGTACATAAATAAGTTAAGTTATTTTCTGCTTTAATCCGTTTTATTTTATTATTTTCTTCTTTCATATTGTAGGCAAGCAAGGAACACGTGGCAGCATGGGGAGTTAAACATGCATGAAGGAAAAAGAAACCCTAGGGTACGTGTTTTGGCGGAAGAATAAAGAGGGAAAAATATTTTCTTCCCCTTTTATGTCAAATCAAATATTTCTCATTTAATGAGAAATCCTTTTCCCATAGTGCAAGGACGAAATTAACCCCAAACCACCCATCACTTTTTCAAGAAAAACCCACCCACTCTTCTTCTTCTTCTTCAACATGTTTCCCCATTTTCTTTAGAAACCAGAAAAAAATTTCTTTCTCTCGAAAATACCTCCCCATCGCCACCATTAAATTCAGCCAAGAAAAATGGTGAGATCAAGACCGACCCCACCACCCAAGAAGAGTTTTGAACATTTCCAAACAACCGAAGCAGAAGCACGCTTCAAAACCATTCAGCAATGCCAAGTCTATTTAGAAGATGGATTCATCTTTCCAGCCGAGGGCGATGAGCAGTTTGGACCTGAGGTGATGAACGTCATCAAGAAGCATAATTGGGAGAAGTTTGCACGCAATCCGAACGTCGCAGCACCAGCAATGGTGAGGGAGTTCTATGCCCATCTAGAGGACCCCTCCAACCACACATTATATTTTTGAGGTAAACTCAATCGCTTCTCCCCTTCGGCACTGAACAAATACTTTAAGTTGGGGAAAGTGGATGACCATCACAAGAGATTTGTGGCCGAAGAAGATCATGAAACGTACAACGGATTTCTGTAGGATTTATGTTTTGGATGGGCTAGGTTTAAAGGGAATGCCCCCACAAGGAAGCGAGTAGATCGCCAAACCCTAAAATCCCGCGTGAAATTATGGAACCATTTTCTTAAAGGCAAACTGATGCCAACGTCCCATAGCACCACTGTCCTCGTCAAGCGACTGAGGTTGTTGCACTCGATCATATACAGTATAAAGATCGACGTGGGCGAGATCATCTTTGAGCAGATCCATGACTGTGCCAAGCAGAACCGAGGTAACCTACTGTTTCCAAACCTTATAACCGTGCTGTGCAGGAAGAAAAAGGTTCCTGAGGAATCATTCGAAGATTTCATCAAACCCAAGGAGGGTATTATAAAGAAAAAGGTCCCCGAGTTGATGAGTTTCAATGATAATGATCGAAAGGAAGGTCTGGAGTGGGGAGAAAAATCGGTTGCCACGACTATAATGGCCGTTTTGGTCACGCACACGCGAGAGATGCGTGAAAAGATAGGCCGCCTGAAGAACCACATGAAAATTTATTTCGAGTATGCCAAGGCAAAGGACATGCAACTCAACGCTTTCATCAATAAGTTGATACCGACCACAATGATCAGACTGTCAACCTTCCCCAGTGTCATCCTCAATTACAATATGGGCGGTAGCACATTCCATGCCTCAACATCTTATGTCCCTCCAGACGTTCCACTAGGAGTGCCCACTGATGTGCCACCACTGGCGACCCATGTCCCACCCGTACCAGAAGAAGGCCAAGGCGACACAGAATAATTCCTTAGCTCTTCATCATTCTCCACCACTGAAAGCTGCAGTGATACTCTACCCCACTTCTTTACTGATGAAGATTTCACGCCAGCACCGAAGCAGCCTGAGCAGGATCCTATTCCGTCCCTAGTTCGATGAACACCACCAGCCCCAACAACAGCTCCTAGTCCACCACCGATTCCAGCATGAGCCTCGACCAAAAAGAAGCGCTACAAGAGAACGACGGGCCGTATACTTCAACCATCTCTGCCTCAACCAACAGTAGTAGACTCTGGATCCGAGAGTGCTTCTCCTCCCAAACGACACCGCACGATGACGTCCAGTCAAGCCACCCCACCACAGTAAGTTTTTTTAGTTTTTCTTTTATTTTTCTCGCATTTTCATATAACATCATTTAGTGTAATTTTCATGAATTGAGGACAATGCATCCCTCAAGTTTGGGGGAGGTGTTATACCATTATGTCATACTTTGTTAAATAGTAGTTGATGTTAATTGGTTGAAAATTTTGGTTGTCATGACATAAGAAGGTTAAGATTATTGTTAGGAATGAATTAGGGATGCCCAATGATGAATGCAAAATTTTATAGCCTAGGCCAAAATTTTGTAAAGACTGTCTGAAGAAGAGAATCAACCCTAGCCTTGATTCTTTGAAACTTATAAACATGATTGTAGGTTGTCTTTGGTTTAGGTAATATGTAAAATTTTTAGGAAAGAACTTTCTATTTGCCGAGATTTCAAAAATAATTCTAAGGGTAAGGTAAAAACTCTCTAGTGTTTAAAAACTTGAAAAACTCGAAAATAAAAAGGGACACTCCTATGTGCAAAGGCATGAACAAGAAAAACTCCAAAAGAAATTAAGAATAGCCAAGGCATACGGGTGAATGAAAGTAGTCACATGATGACTCTGCCCGACTAGCTTAGGGGTGGAAGGTATGCTCCCTTTCATCTAGAGTGAGGAACGTCAGTTTTGATGAGCTGGCTCCCCTATAAAAAAATGTATGAATAAAGAGAATAAAAGTTGATAAATAACTAGGAGTATAAACTAAGCATGATGAATAATTTGTTGCCTTGACAACCTAGAAGTGCTTACATTAAGTTTTCTAATTACCTCTATGCATAGACTGGTTACAATCACGCACACACAATAGCAAAGGATATTGACCAGTGAAGGAAATTGACTGATATGATTGTCTAACAAGTTGAGTTCAAAATTTTTTACTGAGGGCTGAAATCTCAAACCTGATGATTTTCTTGATATTGCTTTGCCATGCCAATTTTAATTTTTTCTAGTTATTATCCATTGCTTGAGGACAAGCAATAGCTTAAGTTTGAGAGTGTGATGACTCTGTAAAAATACTTAATTTCTAGTCTTTTCACTTAAGTTATTGCTCGTCTAAACAAAGTATACACTGTATTTTTAGTTGCAATGCTGAGGAGAAAGGGTTGTTTGGGTTGTGCTTGTGCAGGAATCCTATAGAGGAAGAACATTTCAGTCGTGACAATGAAAAGTTGCAGATGCCAATGGAACAGAAGAGAACGTGAGGAGCAGATTTATCTCGCCAAGGTAAGATTTATCTGAAGAAGTCTGAAGTAGGTGTGGCGAAACCGCATATGTAATATGCTAGCTGTATGACCTACTTCACGTGAAAGCAAGCCTGAATATTCTGACAGCCGACAGCTGCCTTTCCTTTTTAAGTTTGGGCAATTAATAACGGCTAATTAAGGAAACTCCAAATGCATGCAAAGCCATAGGATATTTTCCTTATAAATATTCAGCCCGAAGCCGCCAAAGAAGAAGGCAAGGAAGAAGAGAGAAAAGATTACCTAAGGCATGAGCAAGCAACTACAGTGCTTTCCCACCGTCTACCCACCAATCTTCCTTGGTGTCCTCCATAGTCAGATGATAGTAGAGCAGTGATCAAGCCTCGAGAAAGGGTGATCACCAAGGCAGGTGTGGTGCTGATCAGGATTATCGTGACAGAGGCCCCGATTTTGGGAGTCGTTCTTCCTTTGTTCTTAACTCTTATTTTATTTGGGGTTGTATTAAATGGTTAAATATTGGATGATCTTTGATAACACCATGAATGCTTTGCTTGGTGTTAAATTTATTTTGCCTGAACAATGTTTTTATGTTTATAAATGATGAACTATGTTTTGCTTATGATTGTTTTACTCATAGTTTAAATATTTTGCCTTAACACTGTAAGAGCATCGAGAGATCGCCTGGGGTTACGGTAAAACATGTCTTGACATTGTAAGAGCACAGAGAGATAGTCTTTTGTCAAGAGAGTGATTCTTGAATTCGAGAGAATTAAGAGAGATTAACGTGAGAAAATGAATGAATCTGGGATGGTGAAGTTCTAACTTGTCTACCTTAGAGATAAGGAGTGAGTTTCAAACGACTAAAAGGGATAGACGCTAAAGTAGGATAAGAAAACGGCTATAGTTAACGCCGAGAGGTATTACCATAGTAACCGTCCAAGAATACCTAGTAATCCAGTCGGGCAGTTTAGTAAGTCATAATCATTCATTCTGGGCTTAAAATAATTATTATCGAGATAATAGTTTAGCATCAGTGCTCTGTGACACTATGAATATGTGAGGTTGTTTGCATTATATTTAAACCAATATTTGATTTGTTTTGTTTATCAGTCTGCATATTTTCTTTGTCTCGACCACACTTTTTTGAAATTATTGAATCATTATTCTTAGCTCATTAATATTAGTTCTTAGCTCTAATACTTAGTAGAATTTAGTTCGTGACATTAGTTCTAGTTGTGATAAAAATATATTTCTAATCCAATATCTGTGGAGACAATACTCACTCACTACTATATTACTTGCATCGATTGTGTATACTTGCACATATTTGCTTGTCTTAGCATATATATTTACAAGCGATCAGTAGGGTATCTCAAATCATTGCATGATTGTATTAGTATAATGAATATCCCATGACATTACTAAGTGTTAGAATTAGTTTTTTTGGAATAAATTAAGGATGCCCGATGACGATGAACTCTTTATGGCTAGAATTGAATGTACATGACTATTGAGGATGATAGAACCAATTCTAGGACTTGTTTTTTTGAAACCTTTGGATACACGATTGAATGTTTTCCATGCTTAAAGAACTTAGAATTTTTTTATAAGATAACTCTTGTATGCCTTGGCATAAAACTTTGATAATGTCCTT